>NW_027401037.1:0-1771 GCF_003265705.2 Callorhinus ursinus
TCCTGCAGCCCCACGGTGAGGAAAGGTGAGGGCAGGCAGGAGCGGGGTAAGGGCAGAGTGGACTCTCCCTGAGTACCATGGATCCCTGATCAGTGCAGACCCTGTTGTGTGCTGGCCCCTCGGGCACCGAGATTTCAGTTCCTGGTCTGGCTCCAGGAGGGAGACCAGAGTGTGGTTCCTGCTAGCTCAGATGTGTCACACTGTCCTAGAGCTACAGCCTGACCCACCAGCTGAAGTCCCACTCCTAGTCGGCCAGCTCACCTTCACGGTCAAGTACAGGCCATCATGAAGATCAGGGGCCAGTGCGTGCCTGGTGAGGCAGCGGAGGGCTCAATTTCAACACAGGGAGTCCCTGGCTCGTCTAGCAGGGGCTCTGGAGGGCTGGCATTCCAGGTTCTCTGCTGACCAGCTCTGGGACTGCAGCCATTTTACCTCCCCTCGCTGGGCCTCGCTCTCCTCCTCTGTGCAGTGTGGTGATCCTGAATGATCCCTGCCATGGCGGGGAACATGTGGAGTGCTGGTGATTGACATAAGCCGGGCACGGAGCCTGGATTGCAGAGTGCAGAGGGGGAGGGTGAGCGGTGTGGGCAGTGAGCACTCCTTCCCCCAAAAGCAATTTAGCTCTTCCATGCAGCCGCCAGGTCACTGGCTGGAGCCCAGGAGCAGTGGCCCACCACACTCCTGACATCGGGTCCCAGCGTGTGTCTCTCCCTCAGCACTGGGACACGGTGGGGACCGCGGGACATGGGGCCAGTTCCTCTCTCTGAGGGAAGGAGACGAAAGAAGGCTTTCCTTGGGGACCCCCAAGGCTACATAAGAGGGGAGGATGCTTCCCCCCAACAATACATTGTAATTCTGCTTCTCTTAGAACCTGAGCCTTGGCTTTGGATATTTCACTTGCTGGGCTGACGAGATACACTTGTTCTCCAAGACTCCTCCGCAGATGAATGGCTCTTGCAGGTCCCGGGCATCCTGGAGCCGGGTAGCGGAGAGGGGCCAGTCCCCTCCCTGACTCCTGCAGGAGACCTGTCCTCCCAAAGCCAGGATGTTTTCGGGTCGTGGTCCTGGGCTAGGGTTGGAGACAGTCTGTCAGTGCTCCTGACTCTGGTGCTGAGTGGAGCTTTTTTAGGCATAGCAACACCCACCGAACGCAGGGGCTTTAGAAAGAACACACTCCTGGACCCGGTCCCGTCCCAGGACGGTGGCTGCCTTCCCCAGCGCCAGAAGAAGAGCGATATACTCTGACCTACGAACTACCACTGAAAAGTTTCTAGCCCTCCTCTGGAAGTGCACCAGCCCTGAATGGGCCAGTCACTGTCCTCACACGAAGACGGACAATGTGCTAAGTAAGTGCAGGAGGTGATCCTGTTCAAACGGCCTGCGGGTCGGTGGGGCTTGCTGCTTCTGTGCCCTCAAGTGGGCCGCCTTTCCCTGGATGGAAATCCTCCTGGAGTCGCCTCTGTGACCATTGTGCTCCGTTCCTGATGCTTGCAGGACCAAGGGACTCCAACTGAGCATTGTGTCCCATGTCCTTAGGGCGAATGTGGTAATGGTCCGTTATGATGGTCTGGGAGGGTCCTTCAGGTTCCTGCTCCCCTAGGCACAGGTGCGGTAGCGACAAGCACCGGAGCCATCCCCCAATTTCATCATTGTGCACCATGTTCCCCAGGGTTGGTGCTAATGGTCCGTCGGGATCGTCTGGGAGGGCCCTCCAGGTTCCCGTTGGCCTCAGGCACAGGTGTGGTGGCAAGAAGCCCCAGAGCAGTCCTCC
>NW_027401037.1:1871-4685 GCF_003265705.2 Callorhinus ursinus
ACCTCCAGGTGGGGCCTGGAGGCTGGAGTAAACCAGATCGCACTCAAGTTGCATGAGGAACAGATGAGTTTATGTCTTCATTTGGAAGAGTAGTTTCGCTTTTCCAAAAAGGTCAAGGTCATTGGTCTTCTTTAGAATGAAGATAATGAGTACTTAAAAACAGGTGTGTGTTTCCCCTTCTCCCAGAAATAGAATCAGGAGTGCAGGCCATAGGTCAGAGGACCAACTTATCGTCACCTGACTGCACTTATCTGCTCTGGATCTAGGAGACTCAAGGTTTTGAACATCAGCCTGTGAGTCAGTGAGGCAGCATTTCACAGGATGTTAGTGTTCTGAGAAAGCAGCAGGTCCAATTGGCACAGTGTCATCTTCCTGTCAGGATTGGCGGTCAAATTTCTCATGAACAGGAAACTTCCGGGGATGTCCTCTTTTCTCTAGTTGACCCAGGTTTAGGGTTAGAGTTAGGGTACGGGTTCGGGCATTGGTTAGTGTACGGAATAGGGTTAGGGTACGGGATTACGTTATGGTACGGTTTAGGGTAGGGCTTAGAGATAGGGTACGGGTTAGGGCATGGTTTACGGTAAAGGTTAGGGTTCAGGGTTAGGGTACCGTTTAGGGTAGGTGTTAGGGTAAGGGTACGGTTTAGGATTAGGGTTCGTTTTACCGGTAGGGTTAGGGTACCGTTTAGGGTACGTGTTAGGGCTAGGGTACGCTTTAGTGTTAGGGTTCGGTTTAGGGGTAGGGTTAGGGGTTAGGGATATGGTAGGTGTTAGGGTTAGGGTTAGGGTACGGTTTACGTTTAGGGTACAGGTTAAAGTTTGTTTTAGGGACCTGTACATATGTCCCGTGCCTGCTATCACAGGAGGGTGGGGGAAACCTGGCCATGCAAGGATGAGCCAGGGGCTGCGCTTGGCATAGAACACAGCTCAGAGTGGCTTGAGTCTGTTCTGGGGTCCAGGCAAAGCCATCTCCCGCCTGCCTGTGTCCCAGCCCCCGTGGGAGGGTATTAGTGAACTGATTCTGACCTTGCCCTCTCCCAACACAGACTTCCAGGGCCTCCATTACGCTTAGGCTCAGGTCCATGGGCCTCGTCAGTGCCCATGTGCTGGGCAGTCCCCACAGTGGCTCCTGGCACCCCTGAGTCCTGGTCACACATCCCTGAGAAACCCCTTCCCCTCCAGGGTGGATGGCCAATGTGACGGCGCTCTAAGGAATAGAATGGCACAAAATGCCCGGATGTCTTTTCTATGCTGATGGAGTCTGTGACTTCTACTGCTTCCCAATATCCTGTGTTCATTCTCTGTCTGCTTCTCGGTCTCTGTGTCTGTGTCTCTCACAGGAGTACACTTGTGGGTTCCATGGGCGATGTGAGAAACCTCAGAAGCCTCCCTTGTCCCCATTTCCCTCTCCGGTCCTGGTGCTCCATTCCTTCCTAAGGCCTCCTCACCCTGACCGGAGCAGTGATTCTGGATCCTCTTCCACATGGGGACACTGAGGCTGCAACTAGGAGGGCACTAACCTTGGTCTCCAGATTGGTGGCCCTGTGCTCTGCCACGTTCTGCGTAGCCAGGTCCTCAGGCTCCCAAGCCCAGGGTCTGTCCTCTCCTGAGAAGGACCTCGAGGGTTGAGAAAACCTTTTCCCAAGACTGGGATCACAGGGGGTCGGGGATGGATATCCAAGGCCAACAGGCACTTCTATAAGCCTGTGGGACCCTTGGGACACTACATCTCTGCAGCCCAAATGACAGCAGAGTAAGCTGAGGCCTTTTGTGCTATAGCCCTCCGGACTTGTGGGTGGGGATCTCTTCCTACTCCCAAGTACCCAGGGTGGTGGTGGACTCCGGAACCCAGACACTGTCTTTTCCCTGAGCCCTGGCAACACCTTGGGTCCTTCGGGGAACCCTGACCTTCAGGCCGGACTGTCCACCCTTCCCTATGGGGCCTGGATCCGGGTCCTGCTGCCCCACAGTGAGGAGAGCTGAGGCCAGGCAGGAGCGGGGAGAGGGCAGAGTGGAGTCTCCCTGAGGGCCATGGTTCCCTAATCAGTGCAAACCCTGTTGTGTGCTGGCCCCTCGGGCCCCGAGATTTCAGCTCCTGGTCTGGCTCCAGGAGGGAGACCAGAGTGTGGCTCCTGCTAGCTCAGATGTGTCACTGAGTCTTAGAGCTACAGCCTGACCCACCAGCTGAACACCCCCTCCTAGTCGGCCAGCTCACCTTCACGGTCAAGAACAGGCCATCATGAAGGTCAGGGGCCAGTGCGTGCCTGGTCAGGCAAGGGAGGGCTCACTCTCAACTCAGGGAGTCCCGGGCTGGTCTAGCAGGGGCTCTGGAGGGCTGGAATTTGAGGTTCTCTGCTGACCAGCTCTGGGACTGGAGCCATTTTACCTCCCCTCGCTGGGCCTCGCTCTCCTCCTCTGTGCAATGGGGTGATCCTGAATGATCCCTGCCATGGCGGGGAACATGTGGAGTGCTGGTGATTGACGTAAGCCGGGCACCGAGCCTGTGTTGCAGAGTGCAGAGGGAGATGGTGAGCGGTGTGGGCAGTGAGCACTCCTTCCCCCAAAAGCAATTTAGCTCTTCCATGCAGCCGCCAGGTCACTGGCTGGGAGCCCAGGAGCAGTGGCCCCCCACACTCCTGACACCAGGCCCCAGCGTGTGGCTCTTCCTCAGCCCTGGGACACGGTGGGGACCGCGGGAATTGGGGCCAGCTCCTCTCTCTGAGGGAAGGAGACGAAAGAAGGCTTTCCTTGGGCACCCCCAAGGTCACATAAGAGGGGAGGAGGCTTCCCCCCAACAGTACATTGAAATTCTGCT
>NW_027401038.1:0-1690 GCF_003265705.2 Callorhinus ursinus
TGACCTTTGAACATGCTAGGGTCGTGCGCTCAGGAAGTCCTGCCCAGAAACTATCTACCACAAAAACTTTAAGGCAGGAAATTGGCTAAGGGAACACATAGGGAGGAAAAGAAAATCGGGCCATGGGTCTGCTAATCCATACGTCAGGGGAAGTCCCATTGTGGGTACTAAAGAGACGATTTCTAAAGGTACGGGATGGACTTTTGGGATCCATCCTGAAAGCGATCAGAACCAAGGAGGGATTCGAAGGAGTGGAGTGACATGGTGACAAGCTGAACTTTTGGAAGTTCCCTGGGTTGGGGTATTGACTAAGCGTTAGTTGGGAGGGACGTGGCGAACGAGTGGAAATGTTCTCAACCGTGATATGCTTCGGGCGCTTTGAGTGCTTGTTCAGACACTGCGGCCGGCCTCCTCCTCCAGAGCTTCTGGTTCTAGGCAGGTGGGCCTGAACACTGGCCTTTCTACAAAGTTCCCAGGAGATGTGGATGCTCTGGTGTGACAGGCACACTTGGAACCCTTCTGGCTTCCAGGAAGGTGAGCTATGTGCCCAACTGCAGGTATTCGGTGGAACACGTGCAACAGCTCAGCCAAAGCCCAGGCAAATGGGACTCCGAGGTGAGGAAACTGGACGGGGACTTGAAATTAGTGACTGACTGCCTAAGCGGAAGCAGGGAACTGAACTCGGGCTTCTTTGCTTTGAAGCAAAATCATCTACACTTGCAGAATGGCCCTCCTATTTTCTTCTGGAACCCAACAGGCCTTGAAATGCGGTCCCCGATGCGCACAGACAAGCATATTCTCCTTGGTTGTTCTTGGATGCATGCTCTTATGTACAGATCCCAGAGCTGCGGAGCCATTCCAGAGGAGGCTAAGGGTTCGGGGTTCTAATCCTGCCTCTGCCGCTTTTGAGACAGACCTTTCATTATTTTCTTCCTTCTTTGGAAGAAAGATACCCACCTGCCATGGTGTCAAAGGGATTTGAGTCCCCTGTTTTCCCTTTGAGCATAAACCCGAAAGTTTAGGGGCCCATAACTATGTCATTGGCTATGGGAGTCTTTCATATATACACGCTAGTGAATTTACGCCCAGAGCCACTGGCAGACCAAGCACTGACACTGGACGCCCAGTATCGAATGCTGTACAATGGGTCCTGACGTGCAATGCGGGAATACGGGTGCAAAGAAGCCATGGAAGACATGGCCTTTGATTCCTTTCTTTGTGTGGCCTGCTCTGAAGCCTCTGTCCCTTGTGCCTTTGTCTTCAGGGTGAAAACAACAACAACAACAAGTACAACACGTACAGCAAGCACGACACCACCACCACCACCAACAAAACGCAACAGCCGCTGCAAAAGGCTATAGGGGCTATCACCTCTCAGGGTAACGGGCCAGATGTCTTTTAGTCCGTACACGACTGTACCGAGCAGCATTGCCTGACACCACTTGCTCAGCCATCGAGGCGATCCTTTATTGTGAACTCAACTTACCTGCTTCGCGCCCAGGGCTGGTGAAGGTCGGGCCCATTCTGGTGCTGCCTATGCTGCCAGCATACAGGGTCGTGGAAACTGGACCTCCAGCAGCACCTGAGAAAAACGTAAAACGAACTTCTCATTTCAACCATACTTGGACTTTATCACCAAGGAGTGATTTAACTCTTCAGGCAGTTCCCACCACAGAAAATGGAAGCCTGA
>NW_027401038.1:1700-1900 GCF_003265705.2 Callorhinus ursinus
CACACTCCACCAACAGACCAATACAGATCTCAACTTGTCTCACTGACGACACGGTTAAATTAAATACACTAAATTTGAATTCAATTAAATTAAATTGGACACGGTGAAATTAAAGTGTCTGGATGCAAGGATCACGCCGAAAGACTCTTTGGCCCTGGCCCACAGAGAAAGAGACTCCCAAGACTAGAATGATGGAGCAG
>NW_027401038.1:1910-4684 GCF_003265705.2 Callorhinus ursinus
AGTTTGGTAGTACAGAGTTGGCCGACTGTGCCAAATTATCCTATTTCTGCTAAAAGTGACCCCCTAAGGTCGTTTCGAATCCAGGAAGTATGATGTGTCTGATTCCTGCAAAAATACCAAACGCCTCGGCGAAACTCTAACTTCATTGGCACAATGAATTGTTCTTTACAAAACGGCTCGTGCTAAGACAGTGGATGTGACTGAGGACCCCCTGGGTCTTCCACTACGCTGCACTATCACAGGCACAGTGATTCTTTTCTCAAGTCCTGTAAGGTCGATCTATAGCCTTCCCACGCAACCGATGAGGAAACGTCGTTCGGAGCCTAG
Source organism: Callorhinus ursinus (assembly GCF_003265705.2). Lineage (NCBI taxonomy): Eukaryota > Metazoa > Chordata > Mammalia > Carnivora > Otariidae > Callorhinus > Callorhinus ursinus. Next base: position 2,238 of record NW_027401038.1, read on the forward strand.
GGAGCCTTCAACTAGGGTCAGGCAGCTGGGAAGGAGCACAGGAGGGATTCCAATTCTTACCTTTCAACCTCTCATTCCCACCGCGCTCAGCTAGTTCTCTCTCATGGCCCAATGGAATTAGGTTCTTTCTGTGGTGGATGCTCTCTTAGAATAAGCTCCTTATACCAAGAGAATTCCTACAGAACCTCTAGGTGTACCATTCTGAGGATTTAACTTTTTGAGCGAAGAAGAAATGCATTTTAACGCGTCAAATTCTTACGTCACAGAACCCGACTTTTTCATGACAACGGCCATGGCCTCTGAATGACATTCTCAACACACTCCCCCTTGCCTCTCATTGCTTGGGGCTCTGGTGGTGTCACCGGCCGCTGACCCAGTAGTCCCATCGAAAACCAACACTCACTCTGTACTGGGAGCTTTGCCGGGGCAGAACAGATTGTGCTGCACTCTGCTTTCAACGTACTTCCCCTACACTGGTTCATGCGATTGCTGCACGTCTTTGTTCATGGTCTAGCCTCAGCTCTCCTTTGCAGCCAAGACGGCACAGCATGACCCTATCCCAGTCGAGGCCCAGTCTCAGAAGTCCAAGGGCGGCAATCTGGGAATGCCAAATACACCCCGCTCTGCTCTCCGTCACGTCGGAGCTGACGTTAGAGCAACACTGCCATGAAGCCCACCACAAACAAGGACCGGGGGTCCTGAATACGGGCACTACCAACTGAAGCGTCACTAACTCCTCAGAAGCCACTGGCAACTCCCCGCAGGTCAGGAAGAAGGTGCTTTCCACGTTGCATTTCCGTACCTGGTCTGCCTCCCAACGTGGTGCCTGGGGCCGTTGAGTCTCCACTTGTCTTCTCACCGCCAGGTGCTCTTGGGAAGCCCTCTGTACCTTCTGAGGTCCCTGACACAACAGCGGGGAAAGGGTTTTACTTCCACAGTGGCAGGATTCTGCATATCCGGCTTCCCGGATAGGACAGAATTGAGGTTGCTAAGTCCAAAGCATCTTTGTAGGACTCCTAGCATGTCTGCAGCTACCTATCGAATATCCGTCTAATATCACCTACAGTTCAGCCTTGCGGTCGACCTGTGTCATGTTCAGTGCCACTGCCTAGGTGCTAAAGGGTATATATATATATATCTATATCTATATATATATATATAGATATATATATCTATCCTGACTTGTCTGATCTCCCTGTGCATGGCGCTCCTGGGCTACGTTCCATGGGCGTGCTGTCTTCTTTACCTCCTCTGGGTGCTGCAGTAGGGCTGCCGGGTCCTCCTGAAAAGATACAGCACACTGAAAGTCACCCTGCACTGACATCAAGTCATTTGATCCCATAGAAGCCCTCGTGCGTCGCGAGTGTTAGCATTCCCATTTAGCAGACTCGGCTCGCTGACATGCCCCGGGTCCCCCAGTTAGTGGGCAGCCGATCCAGGAGCCAAACCCAGGCAGTCTCACCCTGGACTCTCGACTCTAAAGGTGCATCTCAGAGCATCTGTGCCAAGAGAGCAATTCCTTACAATTTCCAGTCGGCCCGATTTGGAGGCTTTGGGAAAGGGCCATAACGGTAGAGAAATGACATTTTACACAGCAAACCCCAAGAGAACATATGCTTTTACACAACACAGACAAAACCCCTGTGTCAAGTCGCTACTCAGTTCTTAACCCAGCACGAACACACAGTTCTGGATGGCACTCATCGGTACACCAAACTGGCAGGAGCCCTGCTACAAGCCCCAGTCCCTATTCTGGCCCGACAGCCAATAGACGGAGCTGACTGACTTGTCATCCTTCCCCAACGATTCGGACCCACATGTGTGGAAATAGACACTAAGTAGTCTTTCCCATCACCCTTCAGTGAATTCACTACTCTCATCGGAAGCACAACCAGTTGCTTGGTTTGGGCTGCTGTACACGTGACCTTTGAACATGCTAGGGTCGTGCGCTCAGGAAGTCCTGCCCAGAAACTATCTACCACAAAAACTTTAAGGCAGGAAATTGGCTAAGGGAACACATAGGGAGGAAAAGAAAATCGGGCCATGGGTCTGCTAATCCATACGTCAGGGGAAGTCCCATTGTGGGTACTAAAGAGACGATTTCTAAAGGTACGGGATGGACTTTTGGGATCCATCCTGAAAGCGATCAGAACCAAGGAGGGATTCGAAGGAGTGGAGTGACATGGTGACAAGCTGAACTTTTGGAAGTTCCCTGGGTTGGGGTATTGACTAAGCGTTAGTTGGGAGGGACGTGGCGAACGAGTGGAAATGTTCTCAACCGTGATATGCTTCGGGCGCTTTGAGTGCTTGTTCAGACACTGCGGCCGGCCTCCTCCTCCAGAGCTTCTGGTTCTAGGCAGGTGGGCCTGAACACTGGCCTTTCTACAAAGTTCCCAGGAGATGTGGATGCTCTGGTGTGACAGGCACACTTGGAACCCTTCTGGCTT
>NW_027401039.1:0-343 GCF_003265705.2 Callorhinus ursinus
CCAGATGATCCTGATGGAACATTAGCACCATCCCTGAGGACATGGGGCACAGTGCTGACGTTGCAGGACTGCTCTGGGGCTTCTTGCCACCACACCTGTGCCTGGGGGGAGCGGGAACCTGGAGGGCCCTTCCCGACAATCCCAAAGGACCATTAGCACCATCCCTGGGGAACAAGGGGCACAATGCTGAAATTGGGGGATGGCTCCGGGGCTTCTCGCCACCGCACCTGTGCCAAGGCGAGCAGGAACCAGAAGGACCCTCCCAGACACTCATAACGGACCATTACCACCATCGCCCTGAGGACATAGGGCACAATGCTCAGTTGGAGTCCCTTGGTCCTGA
>NW_027401039.1:443-4681 GCF_003265705.2 Callorhinus ursinus
CCCCTGTCTTCGGTGGCTGTTGCTATGTCTAAAAAAGGCCCTCTCCGCCCCAGAGTCAGGAGCAGTGACTGGCTCTCTCCAACCCTAGCCCAGGACCACGACCCGAAACCATCCTGGTTTGGTAGGACAGGTCTCCTGCAGGAGCCGGGGAGGGGACGGGTCCCTCTCCCCTCCCCGGCTCCAGGATGCCCGGGACCTTCAAGAGATCTTCATCTGAGGATGAGTCTTGGAGAACAAGTGTATCTCGTCAGCCCCGCAAGTAAAATAACCAAAGCCCAACGCTCAGGTTCTAACAGAAGCAGAATTTCAATGGACTGTTTTGGGGGAAGCCTCCTCCCCTCTTATGTGGCCTTGGGGTTCCCCAAGGAAAGCCTTCTTTCGTCTCCTTCCCTCAGAGAGAGGAGCTGTCCCAATGTCCCGCGGTCCCCACCGTGTCCCAGTGCTAAGGAAGAGCCACACGCTGGGCCCTGGTGTCAGGAGTGTGGTCGGCCACTGCTCCTCGGTTCCCAGCTGGTGGCCTGGCGCCTGCATGGAAGAGCTAAATTGCTTTCCGGGGAAGGAGTGCTCACTGCCCACACCGCTCCCCATCCCCCTGTGCACTCGGCAATCCAGGCTCCGTGCCAGGCTTACGTCAATCACCAGCACACCACATGTTCCCGCCATGGGAGGGATCATTCAGCATCAACCCATCGCACAGAGGAGGAGAGCGACGCCCAGCGAGCCAGGTAAAATGGCTCCAGTCCCAGAGCTGATCAACAGAGGAGTTGGAAAGGCGGCCCTCCAGAGCCCCTGCTAGACAAGCCAGAGTCTCCCTCAGTTGAAATTGAGCCCTCGCCTGCCTGAGCAGCCACGCACTGGCCCCTGACATTCCTGATGGCCTGTTCTTGACCGTGAAGGTGAGCTGGCCGACTAGGAGGGGGAGTTCAGCTGCATGGACAGGCTGTAGCTCCAGGAGAGATTGACACATCTGAGCTAGCAGGAGCCACATTCTGGTATCCCTCCCGGAGCCAGACCAGGAGCTGGAATATCGGTGCCCGAGGGGCCAGCCCACAACAGGGTCTGCACAGATCAGGGATCCGTGGCCCCCAGGGAGAGTCCACTCTGCCCTCTCCCCGCTACTCCCTGGCCTCACCTCTCCTCACTGTGGGGCAGCAAGACCCGGAACCAGGTCCCATAGGGACGGTGCGAGAGTCCGATTGATGGTCAGGGTTCCCCAAGGGACCCAGGGGCTTGCCAGGACACGGGGAAAAGACAGGGTCTGGGTTCCATTATCCACCACCACCCTGGGCACTTGGGAGTAGGAAGAGATACCCACCCCCAAGTCCGGAGGGCTATAGCACAAAAGGCCTCAACTTACTCGGCTGTCACTTGGGCTGCAGAGATGCAGTGTCCCAAGGTGCCGACAGTCTTGTAGAAGTGCCTGTTGGCCTTGGATATCCATCCCCGAACCCCTGAGATCCCAGTCTTGGGAACATGGTTTCTAAACCTTCGAGGTGCTTTTCAGCAGAGGACAGACTCGGGGCTTGGGGGGTGAGGATCTGGCTACGCAGAACGTGGCAGAGCACAGGGCCACCAGTCTGGAGACCAAGGTCAGGGCCCTCCGTGTTGCAGCCTCAGGGTCCCCATGTGGAAGAGGATCCAGAATCAATGCTCCGGTCAAGGTGAGGAGGCCTTAGGCCGGAAAGGAACTCCAGGACCAGAGAGGGAAACGGGGACAAGGGAGGCTTCTGAGAGTTCTCAGATCGCCTATGGAACCCACAGATCTGCTCCTGTGAGGGACACAGACACAGAGACACAGAAGGAGACAGAGAATGAACACAGGACAGAGGGAATCAGTAGAAGTCACAGACTCCATCAGCGTAGAAATGACATCCCGGCATTTTGTGCCATTCTATTCCTGAGAGCGCCATCACATTGGCCATCCACCCTGGCGGGCAGCGGATTCCACAGGGATGTGTGACTAGGACTCAGGGCTGCCAGGAGCCACGTTGGGGACTGCCCAGCACATGGGCACAGACAGGGACCATGGACCTGAGCCTAACCGGAATGGGAGCCCCTGAAAGTCTGTGTTGGGAGAGGACAAGTTCAGAATCAGTTCATGACTACCTTCCCACGGGGGCTGCGACAAAGGCAGGAGGGGGGTGGGTTTGCCTGGTCCCCAGAGCAGATTCAAGCCCCTCTGAGCTGTGTTCCATGCCAAGCGCAGCCCCTGGCTCATTCTTGCAATGCCAGATTTGCACCAGCCTCCTGTGATAGCAGCACGGAACATGTGTAGAGGTCCCTAACACTACTATTACCCTGTACCCTAAAACTAACCCGTACCCTAACCCTAACACCTACCCAAACACTAACCCCTAAACCTACCCCTAAACCGAACCCTAAACCCAAAGCGTCCCCTAACCCTAACCCGTACCATAAAGGGTACCCTAAACCTAAACCCTAACCTGTACCTTAAACCGTGCCCTAACACGTACCCTAGCTCTAACCCCTACCCTAACACGTACCCTAACATTATCCCGTACCTTAAACCTCTCCCGTTCCCTAACCCATGCCCTATCCCGTTCTCAACTCTAACCCTAAACCTGGGTCAACTAGAGAAAAGAGGAAATCGCCGGAAATTTGGGGTTCATGAGAAATTTGACCGCCAGTCCTGACCGGAAGATGACACTGTGCCAAATGGAACTGCTGCTTTCTCAGAACCCTGACATCCTGTGAAATGCTGCATCACAGACTCACAGGCTGATGTTCAAAAACTTGAGTCTCCTAGATGCAGAGCAGATAAGTGCTGTCAGCTGGGGATAAGTAGGTCCTCTGACCTATGGCTTACAAACCTTCTTCAAATTCTGGGAGAAGGGGAAAGACACACTTGTTTCTAAGTAGTCATTATCTTCATTCTAAAGTAGACCAATGACTTTGACCTTTTCGGAGAAGCGAAATTACTCTTCCAAATGAACAACTCAACTCACCTGTTCCTCAAGCAACTTGTGTGCGATCTGGTTTACTCCAGCCTCCAGGTCCCACCTGGAGGGTCCACCTGTACCCTCTTGACAGCCCATGACCAGCACCAGGACCCCTGGGGGCACAATGCTGGATTTGGGGGAGGACTCTGGGGCTTCTTGCCACCACACCTGTGCCTGAGGAAGCGGGAACCTGGAGGACCGTCGCAGATGATCCTGATGGAACATTAGCACCATCCCTGAGGACATGGGGCACAGTGCTGGCGTTGCAGGACTGCTCTGGGGCTTCTTGCCACCACACCTTTGCCTGGGGGGAGCGGGAACGTGGAGGGCCCTCCCCGACAATCCCAAAGGACCATTAGCACCATCCCTGGGGAACAAGGGGCACAATGCTGAAATTGGGGGATGGCTCCGGGGCTTCTCGCCACCGCACCTGTGCCTAGGCGAGCAGGAACCAGAAGGACACTCCCAGACACTCATAACGGACCATTACCACCATCGCCCTGCGGACATAGGGCACAATGCTCAGTTGGAGTCCCTTGGTCCTGAAACCAGCAGGAACGGAGCTCAAAGGACAGAGAGGCGATTCCAGGAGCATTTCCATCCTAGGAGAGGCGACCCACTGGAGGGCACAGAAGCAGCAATCCCCACCGACGCGCAGGCCATTTGAACAGGATGAACCCCTGCACTTACTTAGCACGTTGTCCGTCTTCGTGTGTGCACAGGGACTGGCCCCCCCAGGGCTGGTGCACTTCTAGAGGAGCGGTAGACACTTTTCAGTGCTTGCTCGTGGGTCAGAGGACCAAAGGCCAAAGAAGATGAGGATACCCTCGTCCTCTGGAGCTGGGGAAGGCAGCCAAAGTCCTGGGGCGGGACCGAGTGCAGGAGTGTGTTCTTTCTGAAGCCCCTGTCTTCGGTGGCTGTTGCTATGTCTAAAAAAGGCCCTCTCCGCCCCAGAGTCAGGAGCAGTGACAGGCTCTCTCCAACCCTAGCCCAGGACCACGACCCGAAACCATCCTGGTTTGGTAGCACAGGTCTCCTCAGGAACCGGGGAGGGGACGGGTCCCTCTCCCCTCCCCGGCTCCACGATGCCCGGGACCTTCCAGAGCTCTTCATCTGAGGAGGAGTCTTGGAGAACAAGTTTCTCTTGTCAGCCCCGCAAGTGAAATAACCAAAGCCCAACGCTCAGGTTCTAACAGAAGCAGAATTTCAATGCACTGTTTTGGGGGAAGCCTCCTTCCCTCTTATCTGGCCTTGGGGGTCCACAAGGAAAGCCTTCTT
>NW_027401040.1:0-4679 GCF_003265705.2 Callorhinus ursinus
TAACCACTGGTTTGTTCCCTATAGTTAAGTCTGTTTCTTGGTTTGCCTCTCTCTCTCTCTTTTTTTTTCCTTTGCTTATTTGTTTTAAAACATAGTACTTTGGGTGATGTTTATTTTGTTTACTTTGAACAAAGTTTCCTACAATGAGCCTTTTTATATATTGCTTTTCACAGTCATAAACATATAGTAAGTTGTTCCTTTACATTGGTCTTTTTTTCATTTTAGATGAAAGACATACCTTTGACTTTGGAGCCATGTAGCTTTGTACTAAACTCCTATTTTGCCCCTTATACCAGCTCTATGATCTTGGGCAGATTATTTATCTTCTCTGAGATAAATTTGCCTCATAAGTAAAAGAGAGATAATATCACCTCAAAGAGTTTTGAAGATTAAGAACAGAAAAATATAACATCTATCATGATACCTGAAAATGGTTTATAGATTCAATAAACGGCAGCTATTATAATATTATTCTCAGTAACCTTGCCCCCACAACTCTACCATTCTACCACATACACTTTTCAAATGTATTCATCTAGGTTTATAATGATGTTCAGTGATACCTGGGTGGCTCAGTCAATTAAGTGCCTGTCTTGGGCTCAGATCATGGTCCCCGGGTCCCAAGATTGAGCCCCGCATCAGATTCTCTGCTCAGCAGGGAGTCTGTTTCTCCCTCTCCCTCTGCCCCTCCCCCCTCCCACTCGTGCATGCTCTCTCTCTCTCTCTCTCTCTCTCTCTCTCAGATAGATAAAAATCTTAAAAAAAATGATATTCAAGTAGTACCCTATTCTAGACAGTATATTACCTCCAGAGTTATAAGGGACCTGACTCTAGGATGAGAAAAGAAAACTATTTAGAACAACATTCTATATACAACTATGTCCCAGCAATTTCCCTGGCAATTCATTCCAGCCCATGATTACCTTCTTCCATACCTGAGGAGGGTTTTTTTTTTTAAGATTTTATTTATTTATGAGAGAGAGAGAGAAAGAGAAAGAGAGAGCACACAAGCAGTAGGGACAGAGGGAGAGTGAGAAACAGACTCTCCACTGAGCAGGGAGCTGGACATGGGGCTCTATCCCAGGACCCTGGGATCACAACCTGAGCGGAAGGCAGATGTTTAATTGACTGAGCCACCCAGGTGCCCCCCATATCTGAGGAGTTTTAAGATCATTGCTACAGTATTCCCCCCTTATCCACAAGGAATATGTTCCAAGACCCCCAGAGAATGCCTGAAACTGTAGATAGTACCAAACCTATATATACTATGTTTTTTCCTACATATCTATGTACCTATAGGTACACACACACCTATGACAGACTTTAATTTAAATTAGGCACAGTAAAGGATTAACAACAATAAATAATAAAATAGAATTATAAAAATATACTGTAATAAAAGTCATGTCATTATGGTCTCTTTCTCTCTCTCTTGAAATTTCTTACTGGGTTGCCTTGGTGCCTCAGTCATTAAGCACCTGCCTTCGGCTCAGGTCATGATCCCAGGGTCCTGGGATCGAGCCCCGCATTGGGCTCCCTGCTCCACGGGAAGCCTGCTTCTCCCTCTCCTACTCCCCCTGCTTGTGTTCCCTCTCTCTCTCTCGCTGTATCTCTCTCTGTCAAATAAATAAATAAAATCCTAAAAAAAAAATTTCTTACTGAACTGTGGTCACCCTCCTCCTTGTAAGGATGGGGTGCCTATGTGATGAGATGAACTGTGGTGAATGACAGGCATTATGACCTAGCACTAGGCTGCTACCTACCTTCTGACAATACAACAGGAGGATCATCTGTCCTTGGACCACAGTTGACCACAAGTAACTGAAACTGAATAAGGAGTGGGGGAACTACTGTACTTACAAATCTAACTCTTTTGTTGAATTGCATAATGTCCTATACTCCCATATTCTGTAAGATTACATTCATATGCCATAACTTGACCTCCATGCTAAAAATGTAATCTCCTTCATCTTTATTTTTTGGACATTTATTTGCTCTTTACGTATTTCTGGGCATATGTTGAGTTAAACAACTTGATCAACACACAGAATCCCAGTAATATATCCAACCTACTGGTTCACTGCAAAAAAGAAATGTGCATATAAAGACTAAAGACAATACAGTTGTAAATAAACATTCAGCAAAAAAAAAAAAAAAAACCTCTGACACACACTGTTTCACCTGTTAGCTTAAGAGGTTTTGATGTACAGAATTATTGTTTACCCTGGCACAAGATGGGGAGGGGTAGAGGAGGAATTGGAGGAGAAAAGGAAGAGAAACAAAGAGACACAAAGAGAGAGAGACAAAGGGGGAAAATTTAATGTATAATAAGATAAAAAGCTCTCACCAAAAAAGAAAAAATAATAAAAGTTTTCAGGTGACAGAGTTCTTTAAATACTGACAGAAAAACTTGGGAAAGTTGTGGAATCTTCTTAGTTTGGAGAAGTGGGAGATAGTAGAAAATTTGGAGACAGATTTTCATCTGCCTAAGTTGGTGAAAGTAGCTGAAGTGAGGTCCACTGATTCCAGAGATCATATTTATTTGATTATTCTACTTTAATCCTCTCCTTTGAAGATTGTGTGCAAAAAATAACCTACACGGTGGAGATATTTTTGGATTTCTGAGATGTTTCTACCTGAGGTCAATACGAGAGAAAGAAAAATATGCTATTCTCTGCAACAAGAACCATTTGCAATACACTCTGATTCTCTCAACAAATATTTTTTTGAGCATCTACTCTGTCCCATGCTCTCTTTTATGGCTGGGAATATAGCAATGAAAAAAACCTGCAAGTCCTAATCTCAGGGTGGCATATTTTAAATAGTCTTAAGGCCAGGATAATACAGTCACATTTGCCATATAGATTATCCCCAAATAAAGTGACTAGGAATTCGCAGTGTTTTATGTCCTGAAAATACATAAAGGGATGAATAGATGGATGATAGATCAATAGATGGATACAATCAATCCTAATTATATGCAGCTTCTGTATTTCCAAATTTGCCTGCTCACTAAAATTTGTTACCCCGAAATCAATACTTGAGGTACTTTCACAGTTATTCATGGACATGCTGAAAGCAGCAAAAATATTGAGTCACCCGACATATATGTCCCCAGCTGCAGTTGAAGAAGGCAGTGCTCTGCCTTCTTGTTTTAGTTCTTGTACTGTAGACAGATCGATTTTGCATTCTACTTTGCGGCATATTTTTTACATTTTTGTGCTTTTCACTGAAGCCCCCAAGCATAGTGGTTAAGTGCTGTCTATCATTCCTAACTGCAGGAAGGTTGTGATGTGCCTTACGAAGAAAATACATGTATTAAACAAGCTTCATCCGGGCATGAGTTAGAGTGCTGCTGGCTGTGAGTTCAATGTCAGTGAATCAACAATATGTATTAGGCGAGGTGTCTTTGAAAAGAAACACACATTGAAATAAGGTATGTAATAATGAGTTGGTGAACATGAAACCCAACCCTGCATTTCCTCTAGGAGCGATGGTTCAGCATTCACTAATTCAGTGTTCGCAGCAGCTATACAGAACATAACTACCATGTATGATGAGAATTGATCATAGATGATAGACAGATAGATAGACAGACAGATGGATGGGTGGCTTTTAGTAGCCTGGGAGAGATCATACACAATGAAATAAAGATACATGGTTTTTGTTCTGTGGTAAAATGTCTTTCTTCTGAAATAGAAGTTTGCCTTGAATTCTTCTGGGGCAGTCAGCTCCAGTTAGGAGGTTGAGTGTCCTGAAGGAATATTCTAAAAAAGAAGGTCTAACCCCTAAATTTCTCCATGTGTGTCAGCTGTTGGCCTTTCCTGCCTGCCCCATCAGAAAGGAATATTTTCCCAGGCATGTGTTTGATTTCAACACTCAGTTATTTTCTTCAACCTTACCCACATGCTAGTACATGTCCAATAAAGTGTTGAATTTTTTCTCTTTAACTATAAACAGTACAAATCCAACTCCCACATAAACAGTATCTGCTGCAAAATCATGTAGCACCCACATATTTGTTTAATGAAACAAGGCCCAAATGGAAAAGTTACAATCTCATTTAAAGTTTAGATGCCTGGGGATAGTTTTGATAATGTTTAGAGGTAGATAATTGTGGGAAACAGAAGAAATGAAAGATAAATATTGGCAGCGGCTGAAAGAAGAAGAAAAGGCTGTATTCAGATTCGTGAACAACAGTAGTAAGTGGCATGATGGAAAAAAACAAGGGATTTCATGAGTACTTGATGTCTAGGTACATACTTCCCTCAAGTGCCAGGAGCCTTCTGATTTCCACAAGGACAACTGCATATGAAAGGAATATAAAGTATTTATTATTGCAGAGTATTCAACAATAGCCTTGCATTTACAAAATTTAAATGGAAGTCCTACTAAGAATCTAAGGACTTCTAGGTAAAGAACACTCTATGAAATCTCAATATTAGTAGCTGGATAATGCCACAAGGTAAAAAGAAGAAAAGAAAGATTCTTTGGAAATGCTCATTCCCAGAGAAAGCAACACCACATTCTACAAACTTAAAGTCACTGAGAAGCCAACACTTAGTAAGTGGATGGAGTACAAGGACTAATCACCAGGATCTCCTTTTGGTTTGGTTTGTTTTTTTAAGATTTAAAAAAATTAGAAATTATGTAATTGGGCCTAAATGTTTATGTAGTTT
>NW_027401041.1:0-4679 GCF_003265705.2 Callorhinus ursinus
TAACCACTGGTTTGTTCCCTATAGTTAAGTCTGTTTCTTGGTTTGCCTCTCTCTCTCTCTTTTTTTTTCCTTTGCTTATTTGTTTTAAAACATAGTACTTTGGGTGATGTTTATTTTGTTTACTTTGAACAAAGTTTCCTACAATGAGCCTTTTTATATATTGCTTTTCACAGTCATAAACATATAGTAAGTTGTTCCTTTACATTGGTCTTTTTTTCATTTTAGATGAAAGACATACCTTTGACTTTGGAGCCATGTAGCTTTGTACTAAACTCCTATTTTGCCCCTTATACCAGCTCTATGATCTTGGGCAGATTATTTATCTTCTCTGAGATAAATTTGCCTCATAAGTAAAAGAGAGATAATATCACCTCAAAGAGTTTTGAAGATTAAGAACAGAAAAATATAACATCTATCATGATACCTGAAAATGGTTTATAGATTCAATAAACGGCAGCTATTATAATATTATTCTCAGTAACCTTGCCCCCACAACTCTACCATTCTACCACATACACTTTTCAAATGTATTCATCTAGGTTTATAATGATGTTCAGTGATACCTGGGTGGCTCAGTCAATTAAGTGCCTGTCTTGGGCTCAGATCATGGTCCCCGGGTCCCAAGATTGAGCCCCGCATCAGATTCTCTGCTCAGCAGGGAGTCTGTTTCTCCCTCTCCCTCTGCCCCTCCCCCCTCCCACTCGTGCATGCTCTCTCTCTCTCTCTCTCTCTCTCTCTCTCAGATAGATAAAAATCTTAAAAAAAATGATATTCAAGTAGTACCCTATTCTAGACAGTATATTACCTCCAGAGTTATAAGGGACCTGACTCTAGGATGAGAAAAGAAAACTATTTAGAACAACATTCTATATACAACTATGTCCCAGCAATTTCCCTGGCAATTCATTCCAGCCCATGATTACCTTCTTCCATACCTGAGGAGGGTTTTTTTTTTTAAGATTTTATTTATTTATGAGAGAGAGAGAGAAAGAGAAAGAGAGAGCACACAAGCAGTAGGGACAGAGGGAGAGTGAGAAACAGACTCTCCACTGAGCAGGGAGCTGGACATGGGGCTCTATCCCAGGACCCTGGGATCACAACCTGAGCGGAAGGCAGATGTTTAATTGACTGAGCCACCCAGGTGCCCCCCATATCTGAGGAGTTTTAAGATCATTGCTACAGTATTCCCCCCTTATCCACAAGGAATATGTTCCAAGACCCCCAGAGAATGCCTGAAACTGTAGATAGTACCAAACCTATATATACTATGTTTTTTCCTACATATCTATGTACCTATAGGTACACACACACCTATGACAGACTTTAATTTAAATTAGGCACAGTAAAGGATTAACAACAATAAATAATAAAATAGAATTATAAAAATATACTGTAATAAAAGTCATGTCATTATGGTCTCTTTCTCTCTCTCTTGAAATTTCTTACTGGGTTGCCTTGGTGCCTCAGTCATTAAGCACCTGCCTTCGGCTCAGGTCATGATCCCAGGGTCCTGGGATCGAGCCCCGCATTGGGCTCCCTGCTCCACGGGAAGCCTGCTTCTCCCTCTCCTACTCCCCCTGCTTGTGTTCCCTCTCTCTCTCTCGCTGTATCTCTCTCTGTCAAATAAATAAATAAAATCCTAAAAAAAAAATTTCTTACTGAACTGTGGTCACCCTCCTCCTTGTAAGGATGGGGTGCCTATGTGATGAGATGAACTGTGGTGAATGACAGGCATTATGACCTAGCACTAGGCTGCTACCTACCTTCTGACAATACAACAGGAGGATCATCTGTCCTTGGACCACAGTTGACCACAAGTAACTGAAACTGAATAAGGAGTGGGGGAACTACTGTACTTACAAATCTAACTCTTTTGTTGAATTGCATAATGTCCTATACTCCCATATTCTGTAAGATTACATTCATATGCCATAACTTGACCTCCATGCTAAAAATGTAATCTCCTTCATCTTTATTTTTTGGACATTTATTTGCTCTTTACGTATTTCTGGGCATATGTTGAGTTAAACAACTTGATCAACACACAGAATCCCAGTAATATATCCAACCTACTGGTTCACTGCAAAAAAGAAATGTGCATATAAAGACTAAAGACAATACAGTTGTAAATAAACATTCAGCAAAAAAAAAAAAAAAAACCTCTGACACACACTGTTTCACCTGTTAGCTTAAGAGGTTTTGATGTACAGAATTATTGTTTACCCTGGCACAAGATGGGGAGGGGTAGAGGAGGAATTGGAGGAGAAAAGGAAGAGAAACAAAGAGACACAAAGAGAGAGAGACAAAGGGGGAAAATTTAATGTATAATAAGATAAAAAGCTCTCACCAAAAAAGAAAAAATAATAAAAGTTTTCAGGTGACAGAGTTCTTTAAATACTGACAGAAAAACTTGGGAAAGTTGTGGAATCTTCTTAGTTTGGAGAAGTGGGAGATAGTAGAAAATTTGGAGACAGATTTTCATCTGCCTAAGTTGGTGAAAGTAGCTGAAGTGAGGTCCACTGATTCCAGAGATCATATTTATTTGATTATTCTACTTTAATCCTCTCCTTTGAAGATTGTGTGCAAAAAATAACCTACACGGTGGAGATATTTTTGGATTTCTGAGATGTTTCTACCTGAGGTCAATACGAGAGAAAGAAAAATATGCTATTCTCTGCAACAAGAACCATTTGCAATACACTCTGATTCTCTCAACAAATATTTTTTTGAGCATCTACTCTGTCCCATGCTCTCTTTTATGGCTGGGAATATAGCAATGAAAAAAACCTGCAAGTCCTAATCTCAGGGTGGCATATTTTAAATAGTCTTAAGGCCAGGATAATACAGTCACATTTGCCATATAGATTATCCCCAAATAAAGTGACTAGGAATTCGCAGTGTTTTATGTCCTGAAAATACATAAAGGGATGAATAGATGGATGATAGATCAATAGATGGATACAATCAATCCTAATTATATGCAGCTTCTGTATTTCCAAATTTGCCTGCTCACTAAAATTTGTTACCCCGAAATCAATACTTGAGGTACTTTCACAGTTATTCATGGACATGCTGAAAGCAGCAAAAATATTGAGTCACCCGACATATATGTCCCCAGCTGCAGTTGAAGAAGGCAGTGCTCTGCCTTCTTGTTTTAGTTCTTGTACTGTAGACAGATCGATTTTGCATTCTACTTTGCGGCATATTTTTTACATTTTTGTGCTTTTCACTGAAGCCCCCAAGCATAGTGGTTAAGTGCTGTCTATCATTCCTAACTGCAGGAAGGTTGTGATGTGCCTTACGAAGAAAATACATGTATTAAACAAGCTTCATCCGGGCATGAGTTAGAGTGCTGCTGGCTGTGAGTTCAATGTCAGTGAATCAACAATATGTATTAGGCGAGGTGTCTTTGAAAAGAAACACACATTGAAATAAGGTATGTAATAATGAGTTGGTGAACATGAAACCCAACCCTGCATTTCCTCTAGGAGCGATGGTTCAGCATTCACTAATTCAGTGTTCGCAGCAGCTATACAGAACATAACTACCATGTATGATGAGAATTGATCATAGATGATAGACAGATAGATAGACAGACAGATGGATGGGTGGCTTTTAGTAGCCTGGGAGAGATCATACACAATGAAATAAAGATACATGGTTTTTGTTCTGTGGTAAAATGTCTTTCTTCTGAAATAGAAGTTTGCCTTGAATTCTTCTGGGGCAGTCAGCTCCAGTTAGGAGGTTGAGTGTCCTGAAGGAATATTCTAAAAAAGAAGGTCTAACCCCTAAATTTCTCCATGTGTGTCAGCTGTTGGCCTTTCCTGCCTGCCCCATCAGAAAGGAATATTTTCCCAGGCATGTGTTTGATTTCAACACTCAGTTATTTTCTTCAACCTTACCCACATGCTAGTACATGTCCAATAAAGTGTTGAATTTTTTCTCTTTAACTATAAACAGTACAAATCCAACTCCCACATAAACAGTATCTGCTGCAAAATCATGTAGCACCCACATATTTGTTTAATGAAACAAGGCCCAAATGGAAAAGTTACAATCTCATTTAAAGTTTAGATGCCTGGGGATAGTTTTGATAATGTTTAGAGGTAGATAATTGTGGGAAACAGAAGAAATGAAAGATAAATATTGGCAGCGGCTGAAAGAAGAAGAAAAGGCTGTATTCAGATTCGTGAACAACAGTAGTAAGTGGCATGATGGAAAAAAACAAGGGATTTCATGAGTACTTGATGTCTAGGTACATACTTCCCTCAAGTGCCAGGAGCCTTCTGATTTCCACAAGGACAACTGCATATGAAAGGAATATAAAGTATTTATTATTGCAGAGTATTCAACAATAGCCTTGCATTTACAAAATTTAAATGGAAGTCCTACTAAGAATCTAAGGACTTCTAGGTAAAGAACACTCTATGAAATCTCAATATTAGTAGCTGGATAATGCCACAAGGTAAAAAGAAGAAAAGAAAGATTCTTTGGAAATGCTCATTCCCAGAGAAAGCAACACCACATTCTACAAACTTAAAGTCACTGAGAAGCCAACACTTAGTAAGTGGATGGAGTACAAGGACTAATCACCAGGATCTCCTTTTGGTTTGGTTTGTTTTTTTAAGATTTAAAAAAATTAGAAATTATGTAATTGGGCCTAAATGTTTATGTAGTTT
>NW_027401042.1:0-4679 GCF_003265705.2 Callorhinus ursinus
AAACTACATAAACATTTAGGCCCAATTACATAATTTCTAATTTTTTTAAATCTTAAAAAAACAAACCAAACCAAAAGGAGATCCTGGTGATTAGTCCTTGTACTCCATCCACTTACTAAGTGTTGGCTTCTCAGTGACTTTAAGTTTGTAGAATGTGGTGTTGCTTTCTCTGGGAATGAGCATTTCCAAAGAATCTTTCTTTTCTTCTTTTTACCTTGTGGCATTATCCAGCTACTAATATTGAGATTTCATAGAGTGTTCTTTACCTAGAAGTCCTTAGATTCTTAGTAGGACTTCCATTTAAATTTTGTAAATGCAAGGCTATTGTTGAATACTCTGCAATAATAAATACTTTATATTCCTTTCATATGCAGTTGTCCTTGTGGAAATCAGAAGGCTCCTGGCACTTGAGGGAAGTATGTACCTAGACATCAAGTACTCATGAAATCCCTTGTTTTTTTCCATCATGCCACTTACTACTGTTGTTCACGAATCTGAATACAGCCTTTTCTTCTTCTTTCAGCCGCTGCCAATATTTATCTTTCATTTCTTCTGTTTCCCACAATTATCTACCTCTAAACATTATCAAAACTATCCCCAGGCATCTAAACTTTAAATGAGATTGTAACTTTTCCATTTGGGCCTTGTTTCATTAAACAAATATGTGGGTGCTACATGATTTTGCAGCAGATACTGTTTATGTGGGAGTTGGATTTGTACTGTTTATAGTTAAAGAGAAAAAATTCAACACTTTATTGGACATGTACTAGCATGTGGGTAAGGTTGAAGAAAATAACTGAGTGTTGAAATCAAACACATGCCTGGGAAAATATTCCTTTCTGATGGGGCAGGCAGGAAAGGCCAACAGCTGACACACATGGAGAAATTTAGGGGTTAGACCTTCTTTTTTAGAATATTCCTTCAGGACACTCAACCTCCTAACTGGAGCTGACTGCCCCAGAAGAATTCAAGGCAAACTTCTATTTCAGAAGAAAGACATTTTACCACAGAACAAAAACCATGTATCTTTATTTCATTGTGTATGATCTCTCCCAGGCTACTAAAAGCCACCCATCCATCTGTCTGTCTATCTATCTGTCTATCATCTATGATCAATTCTCATCATACATGGTAGTTATGTTCTGTATAGCTGCTGCGAACACTGAATTAGTGAATGCTGAACCATCGCTCCTAGAGGAAATGCAGGGTTGGGTTTCATGTTCACCAACTCATTATTACATACCTTATTTCAATGTGTGTTTCTTTTCAAAGACACCTCGCCTAATACATATTGTTGATTCACTGACATTGAACTCACAGCCAGCAGCACTCTAACTCATGCCCGGATGAAGCTTGTTTAATACATGTATTTTCTTCGTAAGGCACATCACAACCTTCCTGCAGTTAGGAATGATAGACAGCACTTAACCACTATGCTTGGGGGCTTCAGTGAAAAGCACAAAAATGTAAAAAATATGCCGCAAAGTAGAATGCAAAATCGATCTGTCTACAGTACAAGAACTAAAACAAGAAGGCAGAGCACTGCCTTCTTCAACTGCAGCTGGGGACATATATGTCGGGTGACTCAATATTTTTGCTGCTTTCAGCATGTCCATGAATAACTGTGAAAGTACCTCAAGTATTGATTTCGGGGTAACAAATTTTAGTGAGCAGGCAAATTTGGAAATACAGAAGCTGCATATAATTAGGATTGATTGTATCCATCTATTGATCTATCATCCATCTATTCATCCCTTTATGTATTTTCAGGACATAAAACACTGCGAATTCCTAGTCACTTTATTTGGGGATAATCTATATGGCAAATGTGACTGTATTATCCTGGCCTTAAGACTATTTAAAATATGCCACCCTGAGATTAGGACTTGCAGGTTTTTTTCATTGCTATATTCCCAGCCATAAAAGAGAGCATGGGACAGAGTAGATGCTCAAAAAAATATTTGTTGAGAGAATCAGAGTGTATTGCAAATGGTTCTTGTTGCAGAGAATAGCATATTTTTCTTTCTCTCGTATTGACCTCAGGTAGAAACATCTCAGAAATCCAAAAATATCTCCACCGTGTAGGTTATTTTTTGCACACAATCTTCAAAGGAGAGGATTAAAGTAGAATAATCAAATAAATATGATCTCTGGAATCAGTGGACCTCACTTCAGCTACTTTCACCAACTTAGGCAGATGAAAATCTGTCTCCAAATTTTCTACTATCTCCCACTTCTCCAAACTAAGAAGATTCCACAACTTTCCCAAGTTTTTCTGTCAGTATTTAAAGAACTCTGTCACCTGAAAACTTTTATTATTTTTTCTTTTTTGGTGAGAGCTTTTTATCTTATTATACATTAAATTTTCCCCCTTTGTCTCTCTCTCTTTGTGTCTCTTTGTTTCTCTTCCTTTTCTCCTCCAATTCCTCCTCTACCCCTCCCCATCTTGTGCCAGGGTAAACAATAATTCTGTACATCAAAACCTCTTAAGCTAACAGGTGAAACAGTGTGTGTCAGAGGTTTTTTTTTTTTTTTTTGCTGAATGTTTATTTACAACTGTATTGTCTTTAGTCTTTATATGCACATTTCTTTTTTGCAGTGAACCAGTAGGTTGGATATATTACTGGGATTCTGTGTGTTGATCAAGTTGTTTAACTCAACATATGCCCAGAAATACGTAAAGAGCAAATAAATGTCCAAAAAATAAAGATGAAGGAGATTACATTTTTAGCATGGAGGTCAAGTTATGGCATATGAATGTAATCTTACAGAATATGGGAGTATAGGACATTATGCAATTCAACAAAAGAGTTAGATTTGTAAGTACAGTAGTTCCCCCACTCCTTATTCAGTTTCAGTTACTTGTGGTCAACTGTGGTCCAAGGACAGATGATCCTCCTGTTGTATTGTCAGAAGGTAGGTAGCAGCCTAGTGCTAGGTCATAATGCCTGTCATTCACCACAGTTCATCTCATCACATAGGCACCCCATCCTTACAAGGAGGAGGGTGACCACAGTTCAGTAAGAAATTTTTTTTTTAGGATTTTATTTATTTATTTGACAGAGAGAGATACAGCGAGAGAGAGAGAGGGAACACAAGCAGGGGGAGTAGGAGAGGGAGAAGCAGGCTTCCCGTGGAGCAGGGAGCCCAATGCGGGGCTCGATCCCAGGACCCTGGGATCATGACCTGAGCCGAAGGCAGGTGCTTAATGACTGAGGCACCAAGGCAACCCAGTAAGAAATTTCAAGAGAGAGAGAAAGAGACCATAATGACATGACTTTTATTACAGTATATTTTTATAATTCTATTTTATTATTTATTGTTGTTAATCCTTTACTGTGCCTAATTTAAATTAAAGTCTGTCATAGGTGTGTGTGTACCTATAGGTACATAGATATGTAGGAAAAAACATAGTATATATAGGTTTGGTACTATCTACAGTTTCAGGCATTCTCTGGGGGTCTTGGAACATATTCCTTGTGGATAAGGGGGGAATACTGTAGCAATGATCTTAAAACTCCTCAGATATGGGGGGCACCTGGGTGGCTCAGTCAATTAAACATCTGCCTTCCGCTCAGGTTGTGATCCCAGGGTCCTGGGATAGAGCCCCATGTCCAGCTCCCTGCTCAGTGGAGAGTCTGTTTCTCACTCTCCCTCTGTCCCTACTGCTTGTGTGCTCTCTCTTTCTCTTTCTCTCTCTCTCTCATAAATAAATAAAATCTTAAAAAAAAAAACCCTCCTCAGGTATGGAAGAAGGTAATCATGGGCTGGAATGAATTGCCAGGGAAATTGCTGGGACATAGTTGTATATAGAATGTTGTTCTAAATAGTTTTCTTTTCTCATCCTAGAGTCAGGTCCCTTATAACTCTGGAGGTAATATACTGTCTAGAATAGGGTACTACTTGAATATCATTTTTTTTAAGATTTTTATCTATCTGAGAGAGAGAGAGAGAGAGAGAGAGAGAGAGCATGCACGAGTGGGAGGGGGGAGGGGCAGAGGGAGAGGGAGAAACAGACTCCCTGCTGAGCAGAGAATCTGATGCGGGGCTCAATCTTGGGACCCGGGGACCATGATCTGAGCCCAAGACAGGCACTTAATTGACTGAGCCACCCAGGTATCACTGAACATCATTATAAACCTAGATGAATACATTTGAAAAGTGTATGTGGTAGAATGGTAGAGTTGTGGGGGCAAGGTTACTGAGAATAATATTATAATAGCTGCCGTTTATTGAATCTATAAACCATTTTCAGGTATCATGATAGATGTTATATTTTTCTGTTCTTAATCTTCAAAACTCTTTGAGGTGATATTATCTCTCTTTTACTTATGAGGCAAATTTATCTCAGAGAAGATAAATAATCTGCCCAAGATCATAGAGCTGGTATAAGGGGCAAAATAGGAGTTTAGTACAAAGCTACATGGCTCCAAAGTCAAAGGTATGTCTTTCATCTAAAATGAAAAAAAGACCAATGTAAAGGAACAACTTACTATATGTTTATGACTGTGAAAAGCAATATATAAAAAGGCTCATTGTAGGAAACTTTGTTCAAAGTAAACAAAATAAACATCACCCAAAGTACTATGTTTTAAAACAAATAAGCAAAGGAAAAAAAAAGAGAGAGAGAGAGGCAAACCAAGAAACAGACTTAACTATAGGGAACAAACCAGTGGTTA
>NW_027401043.1:0-4679 GCF_003265705.2 Callorhinus ursinus
AAACTACATAAACATTTAGGCCCAATTACATAATTTCTAATTTTTTTAAATCTTAAAAAAACAAACCAAACCAAAAGGAGATCCTGGTGATTAGTCCTTGTACTCCATCCACTTACTAAGTGTTGGCTTCTCAGTGACTTTAAGTTTGTAGAATGTGGTGTTGCTTTCTCTGGGAATGAGCATTTCCAAAGAATCTTTCTTTTCTTC
Organism: Callorhinus ursinus; assembly: GCF_003265705.2. NCBI lineage: Eukaryota > Metazoa > Chordata > Mammalia > Carnivora > Otariidae > Callorhinus > Callorhinus ursinus. Next base: position 208 of record NW_027401043.1, read on the forward strand.
TTTTTACCTTGTGGCATTATCCAGCTACTAATATTGAGATTTCATAGAGTGTTCTTTACCTAGAAGTCCTTAGATTCTTAGTAGGACTTCCATTTAAATTTTGTAAATGCAAGGCTATTGTTGAATACTCTGCAATAATAAATACTTTATATTCCTTTCATATGCAGTTGTCCTTGTGGAAATCAGAAGGCTCCTGGCACTTGAGGGAAGTATGTACCTAGACATCAAGTACTCATGAAATCCCTTGTTTTTTTCCATCATGCCACTTACTACTGTTGTTCACGAATCTGAATACAGCCTTTTCTTCTTCTTTCAGCCGCTGCCAATATTTATCTTTCATTTCTTCTGTTTCCCACAATTATCTACCTCTAAACATTATCAAAACTATCCCCAGGCATCTAAACTTTAAATGAGATTGTAACTTTTCCATTTGGGCCTTGTTTCATTAAACAAATATGTGGGTGCTACATGATTTTGCAGCAGATACTGTTTATGTGGGAGTTGGATTTGTACTGTTTATAGTTAAAGAGAAAAAATTCAACACTTTATTGGACATGTACTAGCATGTGGGTAAGGTTGAAGAAAATAACTGAGTGTTGAAATCAAACACATGCCTGGGAAAATATTCCTTTCTGATGGGGCAGGCAGGAAAGGCCAACAGCTGACACACATGGAGAAATTTAGGGGTTAGACCTTCTTTTTTAGAATATTCCTTCAGGACACTCAACCTCCTAACTGGAGCTGACTGCCCCAGAAGAATTCAAGGCAAACTTCTATTTCAGAAGAAAGACATTTTACCACAGAACAAAAACCATGTATCTTTATTTCATTGTGTATGATCTCTCCCAGGCTACTAAAAGCCACCCATCCATCTGTCTGTCTATCTATCTGTCTATCATCTATGATCAATTCTCATCATACATGGTAGTTATGTTCTGTATAGCTGCTGCGAACACTGAATTAGTGAATGCTGAACCATCGCTCCTAGAGGAAATGCAGGGTTGGGTTTCATGTTCACCAACTCATTATTACATACCTTATTTCAATGTGTGTTTCTTTTCAAAGACACCTCGCCTAATACATATTGTTGATTCACTGACATTGAACTCACAGCCAGCAGCACTCTAACTCATGCCCGGATGAAGCTTGTTTAATACATGTATTTTCTTCGTAAGGCACATCACAACCTTCCTGCAGTTAGGAATGATAGACAGCACTTAACCACTATGCTTGGGGGCTTCAGTGAAAAGCACAAAAATGTAAAAAATATGCCGCAAAGTAGAATGCAAAATCGATCTGTCTACAGTACAAGAACTAAAACAAGAAGGCAGAGCACTGCCTTCTTCAACTGCAGCTGGGGACATATATGTCGGGTGACTCAATATTTTTGCTGCTTTCAGCATGTCCATGAATAACTGTGAAAGTACCTCAAGTATTGATTTCGGGGTAACAAATTTTAGTGAGCAGGCAAATTTGGAAATACAGAAGCTGCATATAATTAGGATTGATTGTATCCATCTATTGATCTATCATCCATCTATTCATCCCTTTATGTATTTTCAGGACATAAAACACTGCGAATTCCTAGTCACTTTATTTGGGGATAATCTATATGGCAAATGTGACTGTATTATCCTGGCCTTAAGACTATTTAAAATATGCCACCCTGAGATTAGGACTTGCAGGTTTTTTTCATTGCTATATTCCCAGCCATAAAAGAGAGCATGGGACAGAGTAGATGCTCAAAAAAATATTTGTTGAGAGAATCAGAGTGTATTGCAAATGGTTCTTGTTGCAGAGAATAGCATATTTTTCTTTCTCTCGTATTGACCTCAGGTAGAAACATCTCAGAAATCCAAAAATATCTCCACCGTGTAGGTTATTTTTTGCACACAATCTTCAAAGGAGAGGATTAAAGTAGAATAATCAAATAAATATGATCTCTGGAATCAGTGGACCTCACTTCAGCTACTTTCACCAACTTAGGCAGATGAAAATCTGTCTCCAAATTTTCTACTATCTCCCACTTCTCCAAACTAAGAAGATTCCACAACTTTCCCAAGTTTTTCTGTCAGTATTTAAAGAACTCTGTCACCTGAAAACTTTTATTATTTTTTCTTTTTTGGTGAGAGCTTTTTATCTTATTATACATTAAATTTTCCCCCTTTGTCTCTCTCTCTTTGTGTCTCTTTGTTTCTCTTCCTTTTCTCCTCCAATTCCTCCTCTACCCCTCCCCATCTTGTGCCAGGGTAAACAATAATTCTGTACATCAAAACCTCTTAAGCTAACAGGTGAAACAGTGTGTGTCAGAGGTTTTTTTTTTTTTTTTTGCTGAATGTTTATTTACAACTGTATTGTCTTTAGTCTTTATATGCACATTTCTTTTTTGCAGTGAACCAGTAGGTTGGATATATTACTGGGATTCTGTGTGTTGATCAAGTTGTTTAACTCAACATATGCCCAGAAATACGTAAAGAGCAAATAAATGTCCAAAAAATAAAGATGAAGGAGATTACATTTTTAGCATGGAGGTCAAGTTATGGCATATGAATGTAATCTTACAGAATATGGGAGTATAGGACATTATGCAATTCAACAAAAGAGTTAGATTTGTAAGTACAGTAGTTCCCCCACTCCTTATTCAGTTTCAGTTACTTGTGGTCAACTGTGGTCCAAGGACAGATGATCCTCCTGTTGTATTGTCAGAAGGTAGGTAGCAGCCTAGTGCTAGGTCATAATGCCTGTCATTCACCACAGTTCATCTCATCACATAGGCACCCCATCCTTACAAGGAGGAGGGTGACCACAGTTCAGTAAGAAATTTTTTTTTTAGGATTTTATTTATTTATTTGACAGAGAGAGATACAGCGAGAGAGAGAGAGGGAACACAAGCAGGGGGAGTAGGAGAGGGAGAAGCAGGCTTCCCGTGGAGCAGGGAGCCCAATGCGGGGCTCGATCCCAGGACCCTGGGATCATGACCTGAGCCGAAGGCAGGTGCTTAATGACTGAGGCACCAAGGCAACCCAGTAAGAAATTTCAAGAGAGAGAGAAAGAGACCATAATGACATGACTTTTATTACAGTATATTTTTATAATTCTATTTTATTATTTATTGTTGTTAATCCTTTACTGTGCCTAATTTAAATTAAAGTCTGTCATAGGTGTGTGTGTACCTATAGGTACATAGATATGTAGGAAAAAACATAGTATATATAGGTTTGGTACTATCTACAGTTTCAGGCATTCTCTGGGGGTCTTGGAACATATTCCTTGTGGATAAGGGGGGAATACTGTAGCAATGATCTTAAAACTCCTCAGATATGGGGGGCACCTGGGTGGCTCAGTCAATTAAACATCTGCCTTCCGCTCAGGTTGTGATCCCAGGGTCCTGGGATAGAGCCCCATGTCCAGCTCCCTGCTCAGTGGAGAGTCTGTTTCTCACTCTCCCTCTGTCCCTACTGCTTGTGTGCTCTCTCTTTCTCTTTCTCTCTCTCTCTCATAAATAAATAAAATCTTAAAAAAAAAAACCCTCCTCAGGTATGGAAGAAGGTAATCATGGGCTGGAATGAATTGCCAGGGAAATTGCTGGGACATAGTTGTATATAGAATGTTGTTCTAAATAGTTTTCTTTTCTCATCCTAGAGTCAGGTCCCTTATAACTCTGGAGGTAATATACTGTCTAGAATAGGGTACTACTTGAATATCATTTTTTTTAAGATTTTTATCTATCTGAGAGAGAGAGAGAGAGAGAGAGAGAGAGAGCATGCACGAGTGGGAGGGGGGAGGGGCAGAGGGAGAGGGAGAAACAGACTCCCTGCTGAGCAGAGAATCTGATGCGGGGCTCAATCTTGGGACCCGGGGACCATGATCTGAGCCCAAGACAGGCACTTAATTGACTGAGCCACCCAGGTATCACTGAACATCATTATAAACCTAGATGAATACATTTGAAAAGTGTATGTGGTAGAATGGTAGAGTTGTGGGGGCAAGGTTACTGAGAATAATATTATAATAGCTGCCGTTTATTGAATCTATAAACCATTTTCAGGTATCATGATAGATGTTATATTTTTCTGTTCTTAATCTTCAAAACTCTTTGAGGTGATATTATCTCTCTTTTACTTATGAGGCAAATTTATCTCAGAGAAGATAAATAATCTGCCCAAGATCATAGAGCTGGTATAAGGGGCAAAATAGGAGTTTAGTACAAAGCTACATGGCTCCAAAGTCAAAGGTATGTCTTTCATCTAAAATGAAAAAAAGACCAATGTAAAGGAACAACTTACTATATGTTTATGACTGTGAAAAGCAATATATAAAAAGGCTCATTGTAGGAAACTTTGTTCAAAGTAAACAAAATAAACATCACCCAAAGTACTATGTTTTAAAACAAATAAGCAAAGGAAAAAAAAAGAGAGAGAGAGAGGCAAACCAAGAAACAGACTTAACTATAGGGAACAAACCAGTGGTTA
>NW_027401044.1:0-4678 GCF_003265705.2 Callorhinus ursinus
GTAATAAAGCTTTGGGTTGCTAGCATCCATAAGAGAAGAATGTATTACCTACTTGTTTTCTAAAGTGAAGACAATGTACACTGCACATTTAAAAACTGCTCATTTCACCTCAGTGTCCTTTCTGAGGAAATGTGTCTCAGACACCAAATCAATGCTTTTATGTAATCATTTTTAAATTGGAGGCCAGTTTAAATTATGACCATAATCAAAATTAATAGCATAACATTTTTTGAAACATTAGGTGTCTGAGAAAATTATCCCTTGACTTTGCCATGGGACTGTGTTACCAACTGATTATTTGTATTTCATATATTAATTTAGCTCTAAATATTATATTCCATCCTTTTAGAAGTTTCAAATTGAGCAATCACTGTTTGTTTGTTTGTTTTTTCTTCTCATGGATGACTTGCAAAAATAGTAGAAGCTATTTTTTCAATATATTGTCCAAAGCAACAAGATTTCTAGTATGGAAGAAAAAGATTGCTGATACTTGCTTAATGAATTGTTGCCCTGAAATACTGCCCTAAACTTACGAAATTCCTCCTTAAAACTACTTAATTTATTAGAATGGAGATCCATTTCATAAATGACTAATGGTCACATCCTTCAATGTGTTGTATACAACAGCAGTAGCTAATGCTTGAAGATGGGCTGTGATTATGACCTTTACTATATCACAGTAAGAAATTTGAGTAATTTATTTGTAGTAATAACACTGATTAAATGACATGATGGGCTTGTATGTCGAGGCTTTGCTACATAGGATGAACATTTCTATTTCCAGAAAACAAAGGCATACGTACATCTATAGCCATATGTGTGTGTATATCTTTGTGTATTCATATACGTATAATCTGTAGTGAATTTGATTTGCTCAAACATAATTCACTTCCCCCAAATTAGACAGACAAAGCAAAAATAAATAAAAGGCCATTGTGGCATCATCTAGTTGTTTGAAGTCTGAGTTTCGTGATTCCTTTTAAGCACCTGATATTTTCATTTTGTTCTAGCAGTCCCATTTTTAGTTCCTCCCTCCTATGTGGCCAGAAATGAAACCTTAACAACGTGCCACATTCCCCTGAAATCTGATTATGAATTGCATCTGTGTGTTTTCTCAGCAGCAAGTGGAAGCTTCATATTGTGTTGTAGAAATCTACACAGCTGGTGCTAAACTGTGATTTTATTCAAACTCTGCATGAGAATTGGAGAATTATAGACAGAGATAATAAATAGGCCTCTAGCAGAAGAGCTAAAAAAGACAAAAGGGCAAAGAAACACAGGCAGAGTGGGATACAGTGTGATCTCGCCTGCAAAATTGAATGCAAGACGGTTTCCTGTCAAAATCCACATCACTAAGCCATATTGGAGTCCAGGTTAACAAACACTGTGCTTACTCTGTGCTGGCGATGATCTAGCTCTGGTGATATGAAGACCAATAAGGAGGCATGATCCCAGCTCTGAGGGAGCTTATAATCAGTGGATTCATACACAGTATGGAGAGCTAATGATGTACAGATTGCAACTAGGAAGAGTGTTGGGGCACTCGGCCAGGAATAGGATGGGATCAGAAAATGCTTCCTGAAGGAGATGATGCTGGAAATGTGTCTAAAATCACACACACTGCTGCAAAGTGAAAAGACCATTGGACTTAGAACCTAAAGAAGATGGTTTGAGTCTTAGGTCTATTGTGATCAACCATTAGCTGTGTGACCTGTCAGTAATCATAGTAGCTAGAAGGTGTCACCTCTTACTGTGTTCAGGAAGCCACTATGCTCTAGTCTTCACATGCACCATCTACCTCGTGGGCGAGACACAATTATTTTCCTTCCCATTTGCAGATGAGGAAACTGCATCCCAGAGACATTAGGTTACTTGCTCATGGTCAAGGAATGAGTGAAGTGAGTGAATTTAAGCCACAGCTGTCAACTACTGCTACAAACTCTAACCTTGCCAAGACTTGGGTTAGTTTTCTATAAAATGGGGCTAATCATGCCTGTCCTATTTGATGTTGCAAAGTCTTTTGAGGATCAAATAATGAGATAATGTAAAATGCTTTGACAAGTGTAGGTCCAATAACATACAAGATACTAATTCTTTTTCCAGCCACTGTAGCATTGAATTACCATGTCCTGTTGTCCTGTCAGCACATGCAATGTCTATTTTCCCCGGTCCAGAGCTACAAAAGCTCTGTGTGATAGTAGAGCATGTTTAACATGCAGAGGATGTACTAATTGTTGACTTCTCCAACCATGGGACATGTATCCATGGATACACAGCATGCCTGCCTAGATCCTCCACTCTCAATATTGTGGTATCTGGAACCTATATGAGTCTCAGGAAACACCACGAGGGGGTTGCTCAAGAGAAGTCTTGCTGAAGGATTCCACGTGAGGGCTATTCATCCACCATCTCCCTCAGACCCGAGCCAGGTGCTGTCCTAGGAGGAGGAGCTAAGAGTCCTGGATATGAACTTGGTTCCTTTCTAGTTAAGCATCCTAGGTTGAGGTAGAGGAGTTGGTTGGGTACATAGGACTGTGATATGGCCAGATCTGGCAAAAGCTTGGCCTGTGAAGTTGAATGATGAGAGAAGAAGAAGGGAGGAGGAATGAAAAGCTTTGAGGGTCTCTGCCAACTCTGATCAAAGGTCTCACCCATGGTCTTTTCCCCCGACGTGGGTGTGGGACAGACACCTCAGAGCTGAGAAATGGTAACTGGAGTCTAAATGTGGACTTTTCCGCACGTTTCTCAGAGTTATACTGCCACATAGAGGTCATTACGTGGTCACAGAAAATGGGAGGGTGGCAGAGATGGTTCCATCTTCAAGTTATGTTTTGTTCCAAGTGCAGGATGGAGAATCAGATAGAAGGTGATTAAAAATCCCACTTTAAATTTATGTAAATCTTGGCTCACTGTTTATTTCTAGCATATGTGTATTGGTGAAATCTAAAGTTCACAGCAGTCCTAGAGCAAAGAAGTTAAATGCAGCTATCAATAGAAGATTCTAATCCATGAACAACAGGCAAACTTTAATATTCTCTGATATTTCTGAGTTAGGTGCTGTAGAACAGTGCTTCTCAAACTTTATAAAGTGCATGTGAATCACCCAGGTGTGTTATTAAAATTATGTGTAGACTCACAAAATGTGGGGTGCTGGTACATTTCTAACAAGCACCCAGACAATGCCTGATGTTCTGACTCATGGACCACACTTTGAGCAGTGAAGCTGTAGGGGATGCAAAGATAAATAAAATAGATGAAACAGTATTTCTGCTCTTAAGGAGCTTGCATTTTGCCACAAGACAGACTAATGTTACATTATTGCTTCAAAGAATCAGTGTAAAGCTGATTCTCAGATTATTTTTTAATTGTAGGAAAATACACATGTAAAATTTACCATCACAATCATTTTTAAGTGTACAATTAATGTTAACTATATTCACATCGTTGTGTGCAACCAGTTGTTAGAACTTTTTCATCTTGCAAAACTGAAACTACATCCGTTAAACAACAACTCACTATTTTCCATACATTGAAGACCTAGCCTCATGTGGAACTCTTAGAATATTATCATCACATTAGTCTTCAACATATTGTACTTACCAGGAGTTTTATTTTACACCGAGTCATCCTATTGAGTTTAACATGAGCTGGGAGCAAAGGTAATATGACCATTGATAACCTAAGTCAGTTCATTTTATGTGGACAGAATTTCTCTGCCTTTACATTTATAAATATTAAAATTAGAATAGAATTGAGGCTGAATTCTGTCCCATTCTAGAAATAAATGATAATCATCTAGAAATATATGAATTGGAAAAAAGTCCTTGTCATCTCTTCAAGATATATTTCCAATAAATATATACGTCTTGTTCAATAAATATTTATCCAAACATAAAATACATATAAATACAAATAATTAAAATAATCCCTCTACCCAGGAGGTATTTTTCAAACTGCTTTAAATATAATACATATACCATAAAGTTTACTCATTTTAAATGTACAATTCAATGAATTTTATGTTTACACAATTATAAAACCATCATCACAACCTAATGTTAGAACATTTCTATCAACCTAAAAAAAAAAAAACCCATGTCCATTTACAGTCAATTCCAATTACCAACCACAGCCATAGGCAACTACTACTCTACTTTCTATTTCCCATTAAAAAATTTACAAAAATAGAATCATATAATATATGATCATGTCTGGATTCTTTCACTGAGTTTTATCCATGTTGCAGTATTTTTGGGACCAAATAATACCAACTCTATGGATTTATTACAATTTCAAAAATCCAATCATCAGTTGATTGATACTTGTTGTTTGGGTTATTTTTACTTTTTGGCCTTTTAAAATGCTATGAACATTTTTGTCAAGTATACCTGGATACTTTGTATATGTGTACCAGTATTTGTATTGTTTGTATTATATGTATTATAGGTGTTCTATTTCCAGAATAAGACAGGATTCAGCACCAATTCTATCTCAATTTTAACATTTATCAATGAGAAAGCTGAGAAACAGTATTCACCTAAACTAAATAAAGAAAAGTGGAAGGAATTTTATAACAGCAGCATCACTTGGTTTTTTTGAACCAAGAGATGAAAACACATACACAACTTCACCTCTGATGGGAATTGCAGGTCATAAAGAAAGTCTACATATAACTTTT
>NW_027401045.1:0-4676 GCF_003265705.2 Callorhinus ursinus
CGGAGAAAGGGGAACCCTCCTACACTGTTGGTGGGAATGCAAGCTGGCGCAACCCCTCTCGAAAACAGTATGGAGGTTCCTCAAACAGTTGAAAATAGAGCTACCATACGATCCAGGGATTGCACTACTGGGTATTTACCCCAAAGATACAAATGTAGGGATCCGAAGGGGTACGTGCACCCCAATGTTTATAGCAGCAATGTCCACAATAGCCAAACTGTGGAAAGAGCCAAGAGGTCCATCGACAGATGAATGGATAAAGAAGAGGTGGTATATATACACAATGGAATATTACGCAGCCATCAAAAGGAATGAGATCTTGCCATTTGCGACGACGTGGATGGAACTGGAGGGTGTTATGCTGAGTGAAATAAGTCAATCAGAGAAAGACATGTATCATATGCCCTCACTGAGATGAGGAATTCTTAATCTCAGGAAACAAACTGAGTGTTGCTGGAGTGGTGGGGGGTGGGAGGGATGGGGTGGCTGGGTGATTGACATGGGGGAGGGTATGTGCTATGGTGAGTGCTGTGAACTGTGCAAGACTGTTGAATCACAGATCTGTACTTCTGAAACAAATAATGCAACATATGTTAAGAAAAAAGAAAAAGAAGAAGATAGCAGGAGGGGAAGAATGAAGGGGAGTAAGTCGGAGGGGGAGACAAACCATGAGAGACGATGGACTCTGAAAAACAAACTGAGGGTTCTAGAGGGGAGGAGGGTGGGGGGATGGGTTAGCCTGGTGATGGGTATTAAAGAGGGCACATCCTTCGTGGAGCACTGGGTGTTATGCACAAACAATGAATCATGGAACACTATATCAAGAACTAATGATGTAATGTATGGTGATTAACATAACAATAAAAAATTAAAATAAAGAAACATCACTTAAGCTTCTCCATCATGTAAATATGTATGCATTTTCTTTCCTTCTGCTCAGTCCAAAAAAATCTCTATGAGATGTTCATTATTTTCAAGACATCTCTTTTGTGAGTGGAAGAACACAGCAAAGATCATATATATATTTGCTGAAATATTATATATCAGATGCCTTCTAAAGTTTTGCTCATTTCTCATAACAGCTCTCTGAGCTTAATATCATTATGCCCATTCTAAAGATGAGCAAGTTCAAGCTCACAAAGTGTAACTCACAACTCCACTCTCACACACATCTTTAGAGGCAGGGATGCGGTTCTACAAAATATGTTCATTACATATATTTTTGCCCCTACTAGTACGTTTTACTTATTTTTAAGCAACTTGTCTTTTTAACTCGGCATGGTAGCCCAGGATATTAATTTGCATTCTTTTATATATTGCAACTGGGGATCTTTTTTTAAAGTTTAATGAGCATCTATATTGCTTATTATGTGAATCATCTCCTCATATCATTTTGACCATTTCTCTATTCATTAGTTATACTTCATTCCATATCAAGGATTTTAAGTAGGGTACTTAAGGGTTTAGTATAAAAGTACCACTAGAACAAAACAACAACCATCCTAAGTCCTAAGTAAAAAGAGAGAACAAATGAAACACACAGTCTCATGTAAAAATATATAATTTCTATGAGTTGATTAACTATGTGACAAAACTGAGCACAAATGATCAAACACATTGATCATATCAGTTAATGTAAGTGCACTGAATTCCCCTAGTAAAAGTAAAGCATTTTCAAATTGCCTATTGAAGGAAGATTCAAAACTATACTTTTCCCAGAGGTATACCTAACACAAAGGAATTCAGATCTGTTAAAGATTTTGAAATAAGGGAATATATATATTAGGACTTGCCAATAACAAGAAAGAGGGGGTTATAATCTTGGTATTTGAGAAGGCAGAATTGAGATTGAAATGAGTTTAAAAGGACAAAAAGGTAGTTTCTAATGATAACAGCTAAATAGCACAAGGAAGATGTGCAACATTTATACTCATATACACAATCACACAGCAAAATATTTATAGAACAAAAGACTACAGTAGGTACAGGGGAAACAGAAAGAAGCACACTAATAAGAGATGATTCTAACACACTTCTCTTAATCCAAAAATGGTCAAGTGGAGAAATATTTTGTAACTGTAGAGAAGAAATAATAAACATAATCCCAAGGGCAGATGTTATAGATAGAGATACTAAATTGAGATCCCTGTTAGACAAGACACTTTTCAGAAGAGCATGGGATATTCATGAGAATTGATTCTATTAGAGATCGTTAAATCTTGGGCCCAAATGGAAATACATATTGAAATTGCCGAATTTTAGGAGGATAATGATAATGAAAACACGACATATCAGAATCAAGCTAAAGCAACTGTCAGAGGAGTTTTGAAGCATTAAATACCTACATGAGGAGTGATAAGTGGGAAAAATGGGTGAAGGAGTCAAAAGGTACAAACTTCCGGTTATAAAATAAATTAGTCATGGAGATGTAATGTTCAGCATGGTGACCATAGTTCGAGAGTTAATGATACTCTCTTACATATTTGAAAGTTACTAAGAGAGTACATCTTAAAAGTTCTTATCACAGAAATAAAACTTGTAACTATGTGAAGAGATGGGTATTAGCTAAACTTATTGTAAGAAATCATATGGCAACATATACATATATCAAATCCATTATCTCGTACTCTTTGAACTTACGCAATGTTGTATGTCAATTATATCTTAACAAAACTAAAGAAAAAATAATGAATACCTATGTCAATAAAAATGAAAATAAATGATTAAACATTCAATTCAGAAAGCATGATAAAGACCCACAATGTAAACTATAAGAATGAGATGGGAAAATAGTTAAAATTAAGGAAGAAATAAATGGGTTAAGAAACAACATCCCTGTGAAAGCTCAGAGCAGTTGGGATGGAAAGGCAGCAAAAATTGGCATTGTGGGTGATGCAGCAAATCCTGTGCTGGCACACGGAGGAAGGTTTCCCCTTGTCCTCCTCACAATGCTCCCTTGAGGGTAAAGATCAAGTGTGTGTGTGTATGTGTGTGTGTGTGTGTGTGTGTGTGTGTGTGTGTGTACACACACTACACATACACATTATATACATATACATACACATTATATATATGCATATTATATATATGAATGTATGTATGGACACACGATGTTAAGTTAGCAAGTTGGAGGATGAGGACACCTGTTGTGTTTATGTGTATACGTGTGTTTGCATGTCTGTGTGTAGTGAAAACATACAAAACAATACTATATTTTGTTTAAAGGAAATAAGAGGGTATTTCTTCAAACTGCTTCCTGAAACACATGGAAAGTCATTTCCTCAGAAGATGGCTTGGTGAGTATGCAATCAGAACAGGGATATTATTCGTTTTGAGAAATGTTCCCAAAAAGTGTCCTGAAGTTCTTTCTTCTGACTGATACAGGGATAGCCTTGCAAGGCAGCCACTTTTCTTGAGTACTCATAGACAAAACTCCTTCGTCAGACAGCAGATAACGTATGCACTGCAGTCCCTGATGTTTCTGACTGTCCCAGTGCAGCACTGCTAATTGGAAAGCTTTGCTCAGTTCTGCAGCTCATTAATAGGAAGCCCACCTGCTTGTGGCAAATCTAAGCCACATTCTCCAACATCAGCTTTATAAGAAATAGTCAGTGCAAAAACCTCCCAACAAACAAGAGCCCAGGGCCAGATGGCTTCCCAGGGGAATTCTACCAAACATTTAAAGAAGAATTAATACCTATTCTTCTGAAGCTGTTTCAAATAATAGAAATGGAAGGAAAACGTCCAAACTCATCTTATGAGGCCACCATTACCTTGATCCCAAAACCAGACAAAGACCCCATCAAAAAGGAGAACTACAGAACAATAACCCTGATGAACATGGATGCAAAAATTCTCACTAAAATACTAGCCAATCATCAAGACAGTATGGTACTGGCACAAAAACAGACACATAGATCAAAGGAACAGAATAGAGAGCCCAGGATTTGACCCTCAACTCTATGGTCAACTGATTTTCAACAAAGCAGGAAATAATGTCCAATGGAAAAAAAAAAAAAACAGTCTCTTCAACAAGTGCTGTTGGGAAAATTGGAGAGCCACAGGCAGAAGAATGAAACTGGACCATTTCCTTACACCACACACAAAAATAGACTCCAAATGGATGAAAGACCTAAATGTGAGACAGGAATCCATCAAAATCATTGAGAAGAACACAGGCAGCAACCTCTTTGACCTCAGCTGCAGCAACTTCTTCCTAGAAACATCGCCAAAGGCAAGGGAAGCAAGGGCAAAAATGAACTACTGGGGCTTCATCAAGATAAAAAGCTTTTGCACAGCAGAGGAAACAGTCCACAAAACCAAAGGACAACCGACAGAATGGGAGAAGATACTTGCAAATGACATATCAGATAAAGGGCTAGTATCCACAATCTAGAAAGAACTTATCAAACTCAACACCCAAAGAACAAATGATCCCATCCAGAAATGGGCAGAAGACATGAACAGACATTTTCCCGAAGAAGACATCCAAATGGCCAACAGACACATGAAAAAGTGCTCAACATCGCTCGGCATCAGGGAAATCCAAATCAAAACCTCAATGAGATACCACCTCACACCAGTCAGAATGGCTAAAATTAACAGAAACGACAGATGTTGGCGGGGATGCGGAGAAAGGGGAACCCTCCTACACTGTTGGTGGGAATGCAAGCTGG
>NW_027401046.1:0-3291 GCF_003265705.2 Callorhinus ursinus
GGGGGTGTGGAGATGGGAGTCTGAGCTGACGGCCAGGATGATGAGCAGGTTTCCAAACACAGTGATCAGGTACATGGAGAAGAAAAGCCCAAATATGACTGGCTGCAATGCCGGTTTCTCTGATAATCCCAGAAGAAGAAACTGAAATTCCTGAATCATTTCCTGATTCCACATGGTGGAGGCGACTACCAGGAAACAAAAAATAACATGACGAATTTTCTCAATAATGAATATTACAAACATCATTGAAATTCTATTTTTATTTTACATTCACAAAGTCAATATCCACAGTTTTCTATAGAAATTGTCCCCTGTCAGGAACCCCCATCCCGGCTCTGAATAGGAATGGGCATCCCACACATGGCCTTTCCCCCAAGTACTCATGTATTCTATACTTTTAATGAGAAATTCTGTCACACGTTTGAGGAATAAACTTGAGTACTGACTAACCTCCAGGCAAAGAATATGTGTCAGGAAACAAGTCTGCACAGTTTAGTGTTGGAGAAGATAAGCAGATAAAAGTTCAGATAGAATATCAGAAGGTGACCTGTACTATGAAGAAAAAGCCAGTAAATGGAAAGAGAGCATGGAGGTGTTATTTTTTACTGGTTGCTTGGGTAGGCCAGCACACATTTTTTTATTTAAATTCAATTAGCCAACTTATTCGTTTCAGATGTAGTGTTCAATAATTTATCAGTTGCGTATAACACCCAGTGCTCATCACAACACATGCCCTCCTTAATACCCATCACCAATTACCCCATCGCCCCACCCACCACCCCTCCAGCAACGCTGTTTGTTTCCTAAAGTCAAGAGTCTCCCATGGTTTTTCTCCCTCTCTGATGACTTCCCATTCAGTTTTCCCTCCCTTCCCCTATGATCCTATGTGCTGTTTCTTACACTCCACATGAGTGAAACCAGCACACATTTACACAGAGGCCTCAGGAAGAGACAGAAGGAGACACAAGGTTATCTGAGGAAGTGTGTGCCCATCAGAGGGAATAACCCTGCAAAGGCTCTCAGAAAAGACTTGCTTTTTTTCAAAATCAATTTTTAAAAAATTTGAGTGTGGTTGACTCACAATGTTACATTAGTTTTGGGTGTACAACACAGTGATTCAGCAAGTTTAAACATGCCCGTGCTCACCACCTGTGGAGTTTCTAACTGTTATATAATATTGACTACACACAACGTTATATAATATTGACTATATTCCCTGGGCTGTGCCTTTTATTTCCCTGACCCATTCATTCCTTAACTGGAAGCCTGTATCTCCCACTCCCCTTCACCATTCCGCTTTCCATTTGTTCATTTATTGGTTGAAAAATCACTATTCTCACCTCCAGTCACAATAATAAAGCAAACAGGGATACAAGGCAAGCTGCTGATATCAGACTGTCTTTCCCCAAAAATGTAAAACGGCATCCAAATTCCAGGAGCCAAGTCTCCTATGAGCATGTAATCATGGGTCTCCCTTTGAATAGGATCATTTTGTGTCCAGGAGTTAAACAAAAAATCAGTTCCAAAGTCTTTGAGGAACAAAAATAGGGAGAAAGATCTAATAAGCTCAGGTAGCCTCTAGAGATGGTGAGGAGGAGCAAACGTCCTTGGTTCTGGCAACACTCCAACCCCAGTTACAGCGCCTTGATGCCCAAAATAATAATAAAGCAGCAAGAAGCAGTTTCTCCAAAAGAAAAAGTAGGGATGTCTTTATGTTATCAAAACATCTGACCCATTGAACATCCCACCAGCCTAACAAGAAAAGGGAAGACACCCACAATTCACAAAAAGAAATACACAGAGTACAACAAAAGTGGGGGATTTTAAAAGATTATTTGCTAAAAAAAAAAAAAAACAACTTTTCTAAACGATGTAAAATGCAAAAGTTTTATAATCAGAAACTTGGGTTTTGAATTTTGGATCTATGTATATTTGCTATTTGAATTTGGAGGGCCAACCAAACTGTCCTAAATGTTAATATCCTCCCCCAAATAGGAGGTCTCGAGGTGTCCATCCTGCTAAAGTGGTTGACAGATTTAGTGAATATATGAAAAGACCTTAGCCTAGTTCCCACCTGTTGATAATGAATGCTTATCACTGGTGATGAGATCTGGCTACTTTCTCTTCTTTCAATGTCCCCATCGCTTCCCAACCTCTTGGGTCCCCAGTTCCACAGCCTTATTTCAGTCCCTTGTCATCTCTACACCTACCACAGGGGGCGCCCTCTAGCCAATATTCACATTTACCCAGAATGCTCTTTCTATATTGCAGTTAAGTTACTGTCCAACTCTCCACCTTAACCCTTTCCAGGTGACTCCCTACTGGAGACTGAACCCCAAATTCCATAGCTTCTAGCTTTTGGCTGGCCTCCCCTGACCCACACCAGCTTCCCACTCACGCTGCCTCACACACATCGATCTCACAAACATTGAACCTGAGTTGTAGCTTCACCTGAAGCCCCAGTCTCCAGGCTGAGCCGCCATACACCGGCTGCCCTGATCTATTTGGGATCATTCACCTCCTATCTTCAAATCCCATCGCCTCTTTCAGACTGCAAAGAGTCATCTCCTTCATGAATTTGTTTTTGCTTTGTTTTGTATTTTAACGTTCCCCCAGAAAAAGGACACTTTCTCTTGCAATAATTTGGATGGAGGGATTATCACTGTGTAACTTTTATTTAATTCCATGTATATTTCCCTGCTAGACTGAAAGTGCCGTGGGGCATATTATACAGACTCCTACCCTTTACCCCAGACATATTTTGGTCGGGAACAGTAGGAGCAAATAAATTTTCGGGAAGGAATGAGAGACTCTGTGCTCAGTGATGAGAGAGAGAACAGAAGCAGGGAGCAACTAGCACAGGAATGGAGGACATGGGAGAGAAATGTTTTCCATATTCTGAGATTGGAAACATTTGTGGGGTCAGACTGTGGTTTTGTAAGAATATAACACGGTAGAATAAATAAGACACAATAGAAAATATCAGAGTGCATCATATGCAGTCAGGGTGCATAGCAAATCATTTCATGGTTTTCCTCCTTGAGCCATATGACTGCCTGATAGATTTGACCACTCAGAATTTATAATCTCTCACACTAGCTACCAAATAGATCTGTGCATACATACAAGAATTAAACAGCAAATGGCAAATTTGGCTTCAACATTTGTAATTATTTGGTAGAAAGAATGCAATCAAAAAAAAAAAAAGAAAGAAAGAAAGAAAATGATTCAGCAAGAACAACACACAAACAAAAGCAAGAATAAGAATCCTCATACCCCAGGATATAGAGC
>NW_027401046.1:3391-4675 GCF_003265705.2 Callorhinus ursinus
CATAAGCCTGTTTATGTTTTAAATAAACTTTTTAAGTGAATACCTAATGTGAGAGAGGCTTCTGTGAAATGTATGTCTCAAGAACAACAGTTGCAAGTAGTGCCTCCCTCCATTGGACTGGATCTTTCTGATGAATACAAATTTGGTCCAATATACCCCATCCTAAATATTTTTATTTTTATTTTTTTAAAGATTTATTCATTTATTTGAGAGAGAGAGTGCAATCAAGGGGAGGCGTAGAGGGAAAGGTAAAAAAAAGAATCTCAAACAGACCCCCCACTGAACACAGACCTGGAACAGGATTTGATCCCTGGAACCAGAGATCATGACCTGAGCCAAAACCAAGAGCCCGAAGCTTACTGACTGAGCCACCTAGAAGCCCAGTAAAAGTATTTTGTAAATGCCCTCACTGCTCTGCACCCGCATCCATCCCTAATAGTCTATTTTCATATTCCCCCTTACTGCAAATCTCCTTGAGGTGTTCACATTTTCCTAAAGAGAATGCCTCCCATTCCTTCTTTAGTCTAATCCAACTGGACTTTATTCCCACCACTTAATTATCTACAGTAATCCTTGTATTGCCGAGTTCACAGATACTTCTTTTTTTTTTTTATTAACACATACTGTATTATTTGTTTCAGAGGTACAGGTCTGTGATTCATCAGTCTTACACAATTCACAGCGCTCACCATAGCACATACCCTCCCCAATATCCATCACCCAGCCACCCCATCCCTCCCAACCCGCTCCCCTACAGCAACCCTGTTTGTTTCCTGAGATTAAGAGTCTCTTATGGTTTGTTTCCCTCTCTGGTTTTGTCTTGTTTGATTCTTCCCTCCCTTCCCCTATGATCCTCTATCTTTTTCCTCAAATTCCTCATATCAGTGAGATCATATGATAATTGCCTTTCTCTGATTTCTTTTTTTAACATATTAAATAAATTGACTAGAAATGAATGAGTTCACCACTCCAACAAACACAGTGATCACTTGGCTCCAGGCTTGGCTGGATAGGCTGTCAGGTGACCTCAGGTAAAAGCTTTCTGCTTCCATTTTCTCTGAACCTTTCCTGAAATACCGGGTGAGCTTTGAGACTCACCAGAATGGGGTCTCTGAGAGGAAGGTCTCCATGTGGAGGTCTGAATCCCCCGCTGGATGGCTGATGATGGAGACCGAAGCTTTGTTTCCAGACAAGACAGCAGGAAGGTGTGAAGCATGGGTCCCCCAGCAGATGTAGGAATCCAAATGCAAAAACCGTATCTCCTCAAGTTCAAGGTTGAAGATG
>NW_027401047.1:0-4674 GCF_003265705.2 Callorhinus ursinus
GCCAGATGGCTTCCCAGGGGAATTCTATCAGACATTTAAAAAAGAATTAATACCTATCCTCCTGAAACTGTTCTAAAAAATAGAAATGGAAGGAAAACTTCAAAATTCATTTTATGAGGCCACCATTACCTTGATCCCAAAACCAGACAAAGATCCCATCAAAAAGGAGAATTACAGACCAATATCCTTGATGAACATGGATGCAAAAATTCTCACCAAAATACTAGGCAATAGGATCCAACAGTACATTAAAAGGATTATTCACCACGACCACGTGGGATTTATCCCTGGGCTGCAAGGCTGGTTCAACATCCGCAAATCAATCAACGTGATACAATACATTAACAAAAGAAAGAACAAGAATCATATGATCCTCTCAATAGATGCAGAAAAAGCATTTGACAAAGTACAGCATCCTTTCTTGATCACAACTCTTCAGAGTATAGGGATAGAGGGTACATACTTCAATATTATAAAAGCCATCTACGAAAAACCTACAGCGAATATCATTCTCAATGGGAAAAACCTGAGAGCTTTTCCCCTAAGGTCAGGAACGCGGCAGGGATGTCCACTCTCACCACTGCTATTCAACACGGTATTAGAATTCCTAGCCACAGCAATCAGACAACAAAAAGAAATCAAAGGCATCCAAATCGGCAAAGAGGAAGTCAAACTCTCACTCTTTGCAGATGATATGATACTTTATGTGGAAAACCCAAAAGACTCCACCCCAAAACTGCTAGAACTCATACAGCAATTCAGTCAAGTAGCAGGCTATAAAATCAATGCACAGAAATCAGTGGCATTCCTATACACCAACAACAAGACAGAAGAGAGAAAAATCAAGGAGTCGATCCCATTCACAATTGCACCCAAACCCATAAGATACCTAGGAATAAATTTAACCAAAGAGGCAAAGATCTGTACTCAGAAAACTATAAAATACTCAGGAAAGAAATTGAAGAAGACACAAAGAATTGGAAAAACGTTCCATGCTCATGGATTGGGAAACCAACATTGTGAAGATGTCAATGCTAGCTAGAGCAATCTAAACATTCAAAGCAATCCCCATCAAAACACCATCCACTTTTTTCAAAGAAATGGGACAAATAATCCTACAATTTGTATGGAACCAGTAGAGATCCCGAATAGCCAGAGGAATCTTGAAAAAGAAAAGCAAACTGGCGGCATCACAATTCCGGGCTTCCAGCTCTATTACAAAGCTGTCATCATCAAGACAGTATGGTACTGTCACAAAAACAGACCCATAGATCAATGGAACAGAATCGAGAGCCCAGAAATGGACCCTCAACTCTATGGTCAACTTATCTTTGCAAAGCAGGAAAGAATGTCCAGTGGAAAAAAGACAGTCTCTTCAACAAATGGTGTTGGGAAAATTGGACAGCCACATGCAGAAGAATGAAACTGGATCTTTTCCTTACACCACACACAAAAATAGACTCGAAATGGTTGAAAGACCTAAACGTGAGACAGGAGTCCATCTAAATCCTAAAGGAGAACACAGATAGCAAACTCTTCGACCTCAGCCGCAGCAACTTCTTCCTAGAAACTTCGCCAAAGGCACGGGAAGCCAGGGCAAAGATGAACTATTGGGATTTCAACAAGATAAAAAGGTTTGCACAGCAAAAGAAACAGTCCACAAAACCAAAAGACAACCGACAGAATGGGAGAAAATATTTGTAAATGACATATCAGATAAAGGGCTAGTATCCAAAATCTATAAAGAACTTATCAAACTCAACACCCAAAGAACAAATAATCCAATCAAGTAATGGGCAGAAGACATGAACAGACATTTTTCCAAAGAAGACATCCAAATGGCCAACAGACACATCAAAAAGTGCTCAACATCGCTCGGCATCAGGGAAATCCAAATCAAAACCTCTATGAGATACCACCTCACACAAGTCAGAATGGCTAAAATTAACAAGTCAGGGAATGACAGATGTTGGCGGGGATGTGGAGAAAGGGGAACCCTCCTACACTCTTGGTGAGAATGGAAGCTCTTGCAACCCCTCTAGAAAACAGTATGGAGGTTCCTCAAACAGTTGGAATTAGAGCTACCGTTCGATCCAGCAATTGCACTACTGGGTATTTACCCCAAAGATACAAATGTAGGGATCCGAAGGGGTACGTGCACCCCAATGTTTATAGCAGCAATGTCCACAATAGCCAAACTGTGGAAAGAGCCAAGAAGCCCATCGACGGATGAATGGATAAAGAAGTAGTGGTATATATACACAACGGAATATTATGCAGCCATCAAAAGGAATGAGATCTTGCCATTTGCAACAACGTGGATGGAACTGGAGGCTGTTATGCTGGGTGAAATAAGTCAATCAGAGAAAGACATGTATCATATGACCTCACTGATATGAGGAATTCTTAATCTCAGGAACAAACTGAGGGTTGCTGGAGTGGTCAGGGGTGGGACGGATGGGGTGGCTGGGTGATGGACATTGGGGAAGATATGTGCTACGTTGAGCGCTGTGAATTGTGTAAGACTGTTAAATCACAGATCTGTACTTCTGAAGCAAATAATGCAACATATTTTCAGAAAAAAGAAAAAGAAGAAGGTAGCAGGAGAGGAAGAATGAAGGGGAGTATGTCAAAGGGGGAGACGAACCAGGAGAGATGATGGACTCTGAAAAACAAACTGAGGTTTCTGGAGGGGAGGAGGGTGGGGGGGTGGGTTAGCCTGGTGATGGGTATTGAGGAGGGCACATTCTGCATTGAACACTGGGAGTTATGAACAAACAATGAATCATGGAACAGTACATCAAAAAAATTATGTAACATATGGTGATTAACCTAACAATAAAAAAATTAATAAAATAGAATAAAAAGAAGAAGAAGCCAACCTAGGGTTAGGCTTACGGCTTCGGGGAATGACAGGTGCTTCCCTGGTCTGTGTTGAGGCCATGGGTCAGGTTGAGTGTCAGGCTCAGGTTGGCCGCCAGAGGGTGCCAAATTTGTGCGTTGCCTGGGATGGTCATTCAGAGTTCTCGAGTTCTGAACGCTCTCCGGAGTTCCAAGTCGTGTCTTTGATTTCTTTTTGGCACCTGAGTCCTCTCGTTTTCCTAAGCTATTGCCATCCTTGGGGCTTTGAAGCCAGGCTTCCTGGGACAGGAACTCAGAAGATAACCTAGGGGTAGGCTTACGGCCTAGGGTCGTTTCAGCCCTGATCTGCCCACGCTGGGGAAAGCTGTGGGGCGCAGGGGATCTGAGTTAGGGCGTGGGTGTGGGTGAGAGTCAGGTCAGTGTTTGCAGGCAGGGGGCCGTTGAATGTGGCATTTCGCTGGGATGTACATGCAGAGTTCTACTCAGAATGCTTTGCCCCGATTTCTCAATGGTGTGGTTTCCTTCTGGGGACAGGCTGAATCCGCCGGTATTGTTCAGGTGCGCCCAATCCCTGTGGCTTTAGAGCCAGGCCTCTGGGGCCAGAGCCCTCAGAAGCAGAGAGGGATAGTGTGAGGACCTGGGGCACGGCAGGCCCAACGTTGCAGCACTATAGCCTGCTTCCCTGGGAGTTTGTCTTGAGGGCGTGGGTCAGGTTGAGCGCCAGGCTCAGGGTTTGCCGCTAAAGGGCGCAAAATTTGTGGATTCCTTGGGATGGGCATTCAGAGTTCTCCTTCTCTGAATGCTTTCCCGAGGAGCAAATGGCGCATATCCCTTCTCAGTTGCAGCCTGAGTCACGCGCTATTGGTAGGGTGTCTCGAATCTGTGGGGCTATGGAGCCAGGCTCTGAGGACTGACCCCTCACAAGCCATCCGAGTTGTGGTTTAGCACATATGGGCACGGGAGACCTGACATCCCAGCACTGCGTCGAGGTTCCCGGGGGTGAGGGTTGAAGGAGTGGGTCCGCGTGAGTGTCTTGCTCTTCTTTTCGGCCGCGGGACCGCTGAAACTGTGAGTGCGCTGGGATGGGCATCCAGCGTTCTCCTGCTGTGAATCCTTTCCCGAGTTCCAAACGGTGTGTGCGCTGGGATGGGAATGTAGCGTTCTCCTGCTGTCAATCCTTTCCTGAGTTCGAAAAGGTGGGGTTTCTCACGGGGTGGCAAGCTCAGTCCTCTGCTATTTCTTAGGTGTCCCTTGCCTTTGGGGCTCTGGGGCGAGACCTCCGGGAACCAAGCACTCAGGAGCCAATCTAGGCTTGGGGATAGGGCCCAGGGGCACGGCATGTAAAGTTCTCCGCCCACTGCTTTCGAAAGAGCCAAATGGCGCATTTTGCTTTGTGGTGTCAGGCTGTGTCCTCTGGTATTGCTCAGTTGGCCCCAATCCCTGGGGCCTGGAGCCAAGGACGTAGGGAGAGAGCTCCCCGAAGCCAAGTGAGGGTTAGGGTTAGAGCCCAGGTGCACGGCACTCCTGGTCTGCGGGAACAGTGGCGAGCTTGGGATGGGATGTATGTCTTCAGGTTGGGGGTCAGGTTGAGTGTCAGGCTCCGGGGTTGCCGCGAGGGCGCGCAGAAAGTGTAGTTTTGCTGAGATGGGTGTTCAGGGTTCTGCTCTGAATGCTTTCCAGAGTCCCAGTGGCGGGGTTTGCTTCTGGCTTGCAGCCTGAGTCCCTGGATACTGCTCGGGCCTCCCGAATCCTTGGGTTTTGGGGCCAGGCTCTGTGGACAGACCACTCAGAAGCCAACCTAGGGTTTGTCTT
>NW_027401048.1:0-4672 GCF_003265705.2 Callorhinus ursinus
CAGAGGGAGAGGGAGAATTTCAAGGACACTCCCCTCTGAGTGCAGAGCTCAGTGCAGGGCGAGATCTCACAACCCTGAGATCATGACCTGAGCCCAAATCAAGAGGCAGGTGCTCAACTGACTGAGCCACCCATGCGCACCAGGTTTGCACATCTCTTTGTTTCGTTTTGTTTTTTTAAGATTTTATTTATTTATTTGACAGAGAGAGACACAGCGAGAGCAGGAGCACTAGCAGGGGGAGTGGGAGAGGGAGAAGCAGGCTTCCTGCGGAGCAGGGAGCCCGAAGTGGGACTCGATCCCAGGACTCTGGGATCATAACCTGAGCCGAAGGCAGACGCTTAACGACTGAGCCACCCAGGCGCCCCAGGTTTGCACATTTCTAATTGTGAAAGATAATGGCAAATTGTCTTCCAAAATGATTTATACTCTTTCACATAGATTATGTGCCTGAGCATTTTCTCATATATGCAACATTACTGGATTATTACAACCACTTCAATATATGGTATGTTAGGAGGAAAAAAACCCTCAACTATTCAAATTTCAATTTTTCTAATTAGAATAGAATTGAAATTATTTTCCTATGGATTCATATATTTCTTTTTCCTCAAAATGCCTTTTTAAGACATTTGCCCATGAGTTTTAGTAAAGGCATTCCTTATTTGGCAGGCATATAAAGCCAGAAAGCTAATTTATTTTAAGGAAAGGAGTCTTTATCTACCATGGGTACTAAAGGTTTTGTTTGGATCTTATTGGACGGTGTGGTTTATCCATGGTGGAATTTTCTTTCTTTTTTTAAGATTTTATTTATTCATTTGTGTGTGTGTGAGAGAGAGAATGCACACAAGCAGGGGGAGCAGCAGGCAGAGAGAGAAGCAAGCTCCCTGCTGAGCAAAGAGCCAGACATGGGACTTGATCCCAAGACCCTGGGATCATGACCTGAGCCGAAGGCAGATGCTTAACTGACTGAGCCACACAGGCGTCCCCATGGTGGAATATTCTGTTGAAATTCATGACATATTCTTTTTTTGAACTCTTGTTTTATATCTGTAAGATAATACTTGTGCTCATATTCTGTGGTGAATTTTTAATTCAGTTGTGACTTTGAAAGGAATTTTTATAAATTATGCTGGTACTTCAGGAATAGTGGGGTGGGGAGCTCCACAGACCTACTGCCCAGTAAAACGCCTGTAACTGGTGATTTTTTAAAATTCAGTCTAAAATTGTTCTATTAATTTTCAAACAGCAAAACAAGTAATATTCATTGAAAAAATCCACTAAATCTCAGGAAGAGCAAGAATCTATGACAATTAAGGCACAATGTACTCCCTATTCCTGCTCCGCAGTGTAATGGACATTCCACTCTGGGTAAGTGTGACCGAGAAAATAAGGGTCCTTCTCCCCTCAGGTCCCAGTCAAGAGATGGAATAGATCCCTGGGAAGGACAAAACACCTTAATTTCTCATTGCCTCCAGCTGTGAGTTGTAGAGGCTGCATTCCTGGGGATATGGACAAGAGGCTGAGAGTTTCCTTCCTCCACCATCCCCATTCATAGGGTGTATGCTGTCTACACTAGGCATGGCCGGCCGGCAATACTGGGACCCTGGTCACCCTTGCCCTAGCTCACCCATAAGCAAAGGTCCAATAGTAGGAGAGGCAAGCAAAGAAGACCAAAGACTACCACTCATGGCCAATGCACTTTTCATTAAGAAAGGATGTCATCCTGCCCTCCAGCTTTGAAACAGTGGCTCAGAGATTTTGCCAGAGGCAGAGGCAGCCCCTAAGAACAAAGCACCCAGAAGTTCTGTCCAAAGGAACTGACATTATTTGAAGCAAAGTATTGGAAAGTTCATGCCTCATGGGTATTGTAATGGTAAACCAGTAAGACAAGGTTGAAACTCTATGGGACACCAAGCTACATTGTAAGCCAGTTAGAGAGAACCAGGGAAAGAGCACTCCTGGAATTGGAACAAAACTCAAAGAGTGGTCTTGAAAATGGCCCCTGAAGAATTGGATCAGACTGTGAAGAAATCTGTGCCCCCAGGACATTAACAATAATAAAATCAGCTATCCATTCCTGGGGCCTAATCATTGGGTATGATACCAAATGAGGTAGAGATCTTAACGGAGCAATCAGGAAAAGACAGTCAAAGATAATCTCATCCCTGTATGGTCATGCACATGGAAAGGCTGCAGCCACAGGCTTCACACTGTGGGGGTAATTTGCTTAAACAGTCCATCCAAATCATTAAACAAACAAAAAAGCAAACAGCAAATTAAAAAAGTCCCAAAGAAGGAGCATAGTAGTTTTCACCCAAAATTACAATATGGTACCAAAATGACTAGTTTTCAACAACACAACAACAACAACAACAACAACGAAAATGTGAGACATGTATAGAATAGGAAAGTGTGACCACTGTATGAGAAAAAGTGTAGGCCACAGAAACCACCAGTGTCAGGGACCAAATGTCTGATTTGAAATATAAAGACATCAAAGCAGTCATTATAAATGTGTTCAAAGAAAAAAAGAAAACCATGCTTAAAGAAGTAATGGAAGGTACGATAACAATGACTCATCAAGTAGAGACCATAAAAAAAAAAGATAAAAATCATTTTTAAAAATAAACCAAGTGGAGTGGCACCTGGGTGATTCAGTCTTTAAGCATCTGCCTTCGGCTCAGGTCATGATCCCAGAGTCCTGGGATCAAGCCCCTCATCAGGCTCCCTGCTTGGTGTGAAGTCTGCTTCTCCCTCTTCCACTCCCCCTGCTTGTGTTCCCTCTCTCGCTGTCTCTCTCTGTCAAATAAATAAATAAATCAAATCTTAAAAAAATAAACCAAATGAATTTCTGGAGTTAAGGGACTCAACAGTAGATTTGATTTAAAAGAATAACTTAGTCCATAAGCGTAAAGATGGATAATGCAGTTTGACGAACTGAGAGGGAAAAAATGAAAGTAAATGAACAGAGTCACAGATGTGGAACACCACTGAGCACACCAAGGTACACATTATGGAAATACCAGAAGGAGGAGAAAGAAGTTGAAAAATATTCAAAGAAATAATTGCTGAGGGTGCCTGCGTGGCTTAGCTGGTTAAGGGACTGCCTTCAGCTCAGGTCAAGTTCCTGGAGTCCCGGGATCAGGTACTGCATTGGGCTCCCTGTTTGGCAGGGAGTCTGCTTCTCCCTCTGACCCTCTCCCCTCTCATGCTCTCTCTCTATTTCATTCTCTCTCTCAAATAAATAAATAAAATCTTTAAAATAAGAACTATTTGCTGAAAACTTATCACGTTTGATGAAAACACTAATGAACATATCCAGAAAATTCATTTCACTAAATAGGATAAATCAAAGAAATCCACATCAAAATATATACAAGTAATGTTGCTATGTATCAGTGGAATTAAGCTCTATGAGTCTGAAGTAGATTCTGATGAGTTAAGGTGTATGTGGTATACCCGAAAACAACTGCTAAGAAACAAAAAGTACAATGAAAAAAGTCACTAAAGCAATTAACATGTTACACTAGAAAATATTCACTTAATGTAAAAAAGAACTAAAAGAAGAATAAAGGAACCAAAAAAAATGACATGAGGCATACAGGAAGTAACGATAAAATGACAGATGTACATTCAAGTATAAAAAACATTAAAAGTAAATGGATTAAACACCTGAATCTATTCAATGGGTGAAAGAATAATCTCTTCCACAAATGGTGCTGAGACAACCAGATATCCACCTCCCCTGGATCTTTGAGAAGTCCTAAATCCTTCAGGCACCCAGTTCAAAAAGGGACTACCTTTACCCAGTATTAAGCTGCCACCTTTGAAAGAATTTGAGGGAGGCAGCACTCTTCACCCTGGGGGTGCACATGTTTGGGGGACTGGTCTGAGGCTAACAGGGCAGGAGGGAACTGACTGAAACAGGTGGGAGAAAGAGGGGTTACTTGTGCATGAATAGGTAGTGAAGCCTCAAAAGATTGTCTGCAAATAAAACAGAGGACTATAAGTAGAGTCCAGGTCTTGGAGGGGACTAATGGACCCAGGGTGACCCCAACACACATCTCTGTAAGCCTTTGCTGTATGAAAACCTGAGGGACCCTTCAGGCAACGTGTTGAAAAAGGGAATTTTGGGGGCCAGTCTGAAGCTGCCTTGTTTGAAACAATTTTGGGGAGGAAGCACTACCCCCCTCTTGGGTGGTACATATGTAGGTGACCATCACAAGCCCAATGGGTAACAAGAGAACTGGTGGAAAATCGTAGGGTAACTAAGGTGGCCAACTGCGTGTGCATGAGCTGACCAGGTCGTCATTGGGCCCACTGCGCATACGTACACAGAGGGTGGAGGAGGGAAGGCACATGGCACCTTCACGGGGAGCCCACTCACAAAATGTGGCCTGAAATTGAAATGAGATACCATAGTTTAGATCCCAGGTTCCAGAGCAGGCTCCTGCGGGACTGATCTGACTGCAACAGCCCACCAGAAGCCCTGCAGGGAAGGTGGCAAGGCAGCGACCCTTGGCTCATGTGCAGCTAGAGCTCCACTAATAGCCAGCTGCGTATTCTGGGCCACCCCAGGCCATGGAAGGCCTGGGCATTAAAGGGCAATCAAATGCAGAGCCCAGGCCTGGAACCTGGATCCCAGACTTCCTTGGCATCTGTGCAACCCAAA
>NW_027401049.1:0-4671 GCF_003265705.2 Callorhinus ursinus
AAAGAAAGAAAGAAAGAAAGAAAAAGAAAGAAAGAAAGAGAAAGAAAAGAAAAAAGAAAAAGAAAATAATTTGCTAGTTGGAGATACTGGAAATGAGAAACAATGTTGTTTGCCAGCCCAACTTGTCCTACCCCTTTACTTTCCTTTTAAATTCTGTCTGAAAAAAAAATTCTGTCTGACAACAGTTTATTTTTAGCATATCTCTCTCCCTTCCCATACCTTACCCTGGGAGCTAAAAGAAGCCAGCTGATACCTGCAACATTGAGCTTGGAAGCCATCTTGTCATGCCCATAAGCTTATCAGATAAATTCTTTCTCTTCTATGTAACTACAGGTGACAGTTTTGCCACTTGCTTTTCTACTACGTAGCACGGGTCAGCCTTTGCAAGTTTACTCACTGCTTTTCCAGCTTTACTGCCCAGTCTGCAGCCAATGCTATATATTTTTAGGTTAGTCAACAGCAGCACGCTCCTTCTAGGTATCTTTTATGTATCAGTTAACTTGTTTGTGTTAAAAAAACAAAGACCCCACAAAAATTAGTGGTTTGAAAAACTAATCTTTTTTTTTTAAAGATTATTTATTTATTTATTTGACAGAGAGAGACACAGTGAGAGAGGGAACACAAGTGGGGGGAGTGGGAGAGGGAGAAACAGGCTTCCCGCCGAGCAGGGAACCCAATGCGGGGCTTGATCCCAGGACCCTGGGATCATGACCTGAGCCAAAGGCAGACGCTTAATGACTGAGCCACCCAGGCACCCCGAAAAACTAACCTTTTAAAATTTTTATTTATTTTCTTTTTCAGCTTATAGTTCTATGGGTCTGCAATTTGGGTTGGGCTCAGTGGTGGCTCTTTTGATCCAGGTGGGCTTGGCTCATCTCCCTTGGGCTAGGTGGCTCATGTATCTGCTGTTAGTTGGCGGGTTGTTTGGGGGCTAACT
This sequence comes from Callorhinus ursinus, assembly GCF_003265705.2. Lineage (NCBI taxonomy): Eukaryota > Metazoa > Chordata > Mammalia > Carnivora > Otariidae > Callorhinus > Callorhinus ursinus. The sequence goes on from NW_027401049.1 coordinate 938, forward strand.
TATCCAGGATGGCCTCACAAACTTGTCTGGTGAACAGAAGGCATGACTGGGTCACGTGTCTCTTGTCATTTAGCAGGCTTGCCAAGGTTTATTCACATGATGATGGTGGCAAGAGATCCCAGGAGTGGCAAATGGGCAAGTCCCAGTGTGTAAGCGGTTTTTGAATCTTTGCTTGTGCCACAGTTTGCTTATATTCTATTGACCAAAGCAATTCACAAAGCTCATCCATATTCAAGAGCTGGGAAAATAGATGCTCACTCTTCAAATGAAGGATTGTGGCCATTTTAAAAATCTACCACATCCTGGACATATTCTTTTTGACCACAATCTACTTTCCACTGTCTAATATTTTCAGCACCCATGAAATTCACAAGGCAAATGGGACTTGTGTCATAGCTACATTTTTGAGGATGTATTTGGTAGAATAAACTTCAGTTGTATTTATTGCATATATGAAAAATATATTTTGAATACAAATAACAGAGCAAATATTTACCTGACCTTTTAAGCTTTATATACTATTGATAATACCTGCATGTCCTGGGTTACTATTGAGTTGTTCTCTTTGATTACTAATCTAAATATTTGTATAAAGCAACATAGGCAAAGTATATACATGGCAAATGGTAGAAAAAACTACTACTCACTTCATAGCAGGTCAACTTTTCATAAATTTTTATGTGTAAATATCAGTTTGAAGTAGATAATGGTATGCTGGCTCGTGCAGTATCCACTCAGTCCCCTTCTGGTGCACTTTCTTGAATTGTGGAGGCTTAAAAGATAAAACTAAATGTCCCAAACTCCTTGCATATAATGTTCTTCATATTATCTGAGATTTACCAGGCAGATTTATAGCTGAGATTTGGAATGTGGAAGTAAGTTACATTATGTGTAGCTGAGGGCAGGGAGAGAGCATTCTGTAGGGGAGAATTCTGATTTTTCTGGAGTAGCTATAAAAACAGGTCTTCAATAACAAAAATGCAAATATTGTTTTGGTAAATTTGTGTCTCAACAGGAAACAAAGGACACTCTGTCTATTTATAAAGGCACCATTGGTAAAGGTCTGTGTAGTATGTTGGAGATATTAATGAATGCAGCAAGCACCCTGGTCTAGCAGCTGTAGGGATGCCCTCTAACCCTATCCCAAGAGAATGAAAAATGGATATTGTACAGGCCAAGTTCCCTAGAGGAAAACAGCCATCCTGAGACAACCTACCAGAAGAGGGAGGGACCTAAATGAATAAATGTCATAAACTCACTCTTTCTTCTCTCCCATCTTCTCCCAGTATCCTCCCTGGTGCATCCAAGGAGAATCCATATGGGTCATTGGCTTGTTAATGGAATCTGGTAGATCAGCCTCTTGGGGCAGAGAGCAAAGTGGAAAAGGGCTGAGAGTAGATCTGGAAGAGCATAGGGCCGATATCTGGTTCAAGTTTGTGTAGTTGTCAAATATTTGATCCATAGCATATTAAGTGGTAAGCAGAAGCCATAGTGGTGTTTTCACTAGAACAGTAATGAAGTTCTGTTCTGACTGCAGTTTTCCTGCTGTCTAGCATCCAAATTTGGTTCCTTGGCTGAGATAGAAATTCTTTAAGCTACCTAATACCCTTAATGAATCCTTTTCTTCTTAGAAGGGATTCTGTTGTTGGGAACAAGAACCCTACTTATATAGTAGCGATAAGAATGAATAAATGAAAGAATAAATAAGTGAAAATAATCTATGACCTTGCTTAAAATTGAAAAAAAAATCAAATTAAGTATAAGATAAATGTAAAATTATGTTAACATTAAAGAAAATATTTTGGTAACTTTAACGTTCAGTATAGTAATAGAATATTATTTGAAATGACCAGTGTTTCTAAATCTTAAAGAAATGTGCAGAGATAGAAGAGAAAAAATGTCACAACCAGATGTATGAGAAAACTGCTTAGTGACATCCTTCAAAGACCACTAAAGCCATTTTTTTTATAGGCTGGTTATCTAGTATAAATCCCAAAGGTTTTTGTTTATGTGATAAGCTTCATTATGATTTAGATATATCCCAGTATCCCAACCACTTGAATGTCACTGATACCTTTTTGAATCTAATTACAGATGGGCATCCTCTCTCCAGGAAAAAAAATATGCCCTCCTATAAAATTTCAGAGAGTTTATGGACTCCTACAAGGATATGTGTGAACTTGAAGTTAACAGTCCTTGTTTTGGAGAACTATGAAAAAATGAGATAATTAGAGGTAGAAGAAGGTTTGTGGTTATCACATAGTCGGTGGCAATAGCCCCCACTATAGAAATCCCAAAGTTATTCCAAAGAGAAACCTGGTTCACTGAATATGAGCTGGCATATTTTGTGGCACTTGGTAGACCTTGTCTCAGGGAAAAGCACCTTGATATAGACTCAGAATTGTTTATCAACCTACATTAAAAAGAGTTTTCTAACAAGTTGAGATGCCTCTAAAACTTGTTAAATAGCAGAGCTAATCATTTTCTTCTGAATTTACAGTAACTTGAGAAGTATATGACTTTGCATAAGAGACCACATTTGCTTTTATTTAAGTTCTTGAGCTGTGGCAAGTCACACATTTTCTGGACTCTATTTGAGGCAAGACAGCAAAAACTGGCACAATTCATATATAAAATTGGGAAGGTATATTGAATATGATCCATTAAATTTATATTAAATTGTGTTTTACATTTTAAAACCATGAACAGTAGAAAGAAAATATATGTGGTGAGGAAGATACCTGCATAAAGGCACACTATGAGTATATTTGAACATTATTTTTGTCACTTATAAATCAGCCATCAGCAACATCTTCAATAACAAAAATGTAAAATATCTGCTATTTTAAGTATTCTTGAGGCAAGTAACAGGGTGTGTGGTGCATATAACTGTTTTCCCCACACCCCTACATGTTACACCATCTGGACTCAAGTAGATTTTAGGTAGTTGACTAGGCTTTTGTTCTGCTGTTTTTTATTCTTTTTTTTTTTTGTAAACCATTGTTTCTTTGAGAATTAGGATAAAGGAGGATAAAAAACCAAACATAGTAGAATTGTGCACCTAAAACACAGGTTTTCCAGGAGGAAATTGTAGGAACAAAGATGTATGGGAATATGACTAGTTGGGTGATAGTGGAGCCTCCTACTTTGTTAACTATAAACATCATTTTTAATTTAAAAGGCTATCATTTAATGTACTAGTACAGCTATTATGAATTGAGATGTCATGTTTATTTAGTTTAAAAAATAATTTTATTATAAACTTCTGAATTGTCCAGTCTGTTGATTTACAATTCTCTCTGCAGTAGCACTGATCTTTCTATATTATAACTCTGTCTTTTTGGAAATCAAACAAGCTTTCATTAGCTAATGACTTCTTTTATATAAGCTTTAAAAATGTAAGTTATATTCACTTTACAAGAAAGAAGGAAAATGCGGGGCAAATTGGCTTTTTTATTCTTCATCTTCTTTTTTAATTTTTTAAATAATTTTTTATTCTTATGTTAATCACCATACGTTACATCATTAGTTTTTGATGTAGTGTTCCATGATTCATTGTTTGTGCATAACACCCAATGCTCCATGCAGTACATGCCCTCTTTAATACCCATCACCAGGCTAACGCATCCCCCCACCCCGCTCCCCTCTAGAACCCTCAGTTTGTTTCTCAGAGTCCATCGACTCTAATGGTTCGTCTCACCCTCCGACTTACTCCCCTTCATTCTTCCCCTCCT
>NW_027401050.1:0-4669 GCF_003265705.2 Callorhinus ursinus
ATTTGGTCTTCTATATCGCTGATTCTCTCTTCTGCCTCATTTATCCTAGCACTTAGTGCCCCCATTTTTGATTGCACCTCATCAATAGCTTTTTTGATTTCGACTTGGTTAGATATTAGTTCTTTTATTTCTCCAGAAAGGGTTTCTCTAATAACTTCCACGCTTTTTTCAAGCCCAGCTAGTATCTTTAAAATCATGATTCTGAACTCTAGGTCCGACATCGTACTAATGTCCGTATTGAGTAGGTCCCTGGCAGACGGTACTACCTCTTGTTCTTTTTGCTGAGATGATTTTTTTCGTCTTGTCATTTTGTCCAGAGGAGAATAGATGAATGAGAGAACAAAATGCTAACAGGTTAACTACGTCCCCAGAAAATATACTCTAAACAAACCAGAAAAGACCTGAAACCAGGTGAAAAGAAAGGGAAAGAAAGAAAAAGAAAGAGAAAAAAAGAGATAAAAACAAACAAAAACAGAACAAAACAAAAAAAAACAGAATATGATCAAATATGATCAGGCTAGTGCATAGATCAGTGCCACACACTAGATTTTGTGTGTATTTTGGTATGTTAGAAGAAAGTGCCTCCTAAAATCTTAAAGGAAGAAAGACTTATATATGTACAGAATAAGGGTTGATAAAATGAAGGGATGGAAGATGATTGTAAAGATGAAAATTATTAAAGGTTTTATAAACGGAATTGATAAGAATTTCATTGAAAGAAGAAAGAAGAAGATTAAAAAAAAAGAAAAGAAAAAAAGAGGGAGAGATTGTGATCAGGCAGAAGACTAGAACAAAGCCATACACTATTGATTTAGGGTATATTTTGATCTGTTAGAAGAAATTGTATCTCAAAATTTTAAAGAGAGAACAACTTATATATATATGCCAAAAATAACAGTATCTACTAAGATGGGATAAAATATGACTCTAAAAATGAAAAATAAAAAATGTTTTTTTTTAAAAAGGGATTGATAAGATGTTGGTTGAAAAAGGGAAAAAGAAAAATTAAAAAAAAAACCCAAAAAACAGTTAAAAAAAATTAACTTTGAAAAACTAATGAATCATGGTAAAAAAGCCATGAATTCTATGTGCAGTATTCCCCTAGCGCTGGAGTTCTCCCATTCTCCTTGATCGGTAAACTTGGTCTTAGCTTGCTGCCTGTTCGTGCTGATCTTCTGGGGGAGGGGCCTGTTGCCGTGGTTTTCAAATGTCTTTGCTGGAGGCAGAGTTGCCCCGCCCTTGTCCGCCTGGGCTAAGCAAGCTGCTCGGGTTTGCTCTCAGGAGCTTTTGTTCCCTGTAAGCTCTCGATACAGCTTTGGAGGACCAGGGTGAAAATGGTGGCCTCCCAATCTCTGCCTGGAGGAGCTGAGATCTTGGGGTCCCGCTTCTCAGTGTGTCCCCAGAGAAAAGCAGTCAATCACTCCCGTCTCCCCAGTCTCCGGCTGCACTCCGTGCACACCCAGCCTGTGACTGAGTGTTGCTGTCTCTGGCACCTGACCCCGTGTGGAGTCTCCAAACCCAGTAGATCCCTGCGGTGTGCTCCCATGCCACTCCTCCAGGGGGAGGAAGGGGAGTCTCCCCGGATCTGCCGCTTGTTGCATCCCTGCTGGAGGAGCAGTGGCCCAACTGGGCCGCGGATCCCAGTTTATGGCCACCCCGACCTGAGAGCCCGTGCCTCGGCTCCGTCTCTGCAGCCGGCTTCCCTGCTCCAATACCTGGGAGCTCTGCTGCACTCAGGCACCCCCGGTCTTTCTGTGACCCCGAGGGTCCTGAGTCCACACTGTCCCGCGAGGGTTCCACCTCTGGCTTAGCCACTGGAGTGACGTCCATCAGTGGAACCAACTTCTAGAAGTTCCAATTTTGTGCTCCACGGCTCTAGCACTTGCCAGAAGCGGCCGACTGAGGCCGCTATCCGCCGTCTATCGTCCCATATCGCCTCGGATTCACTTCTCCGCACGTCCTACCTTCCAGTAAGTGGTCGTTTTTCTGTTCGGAGAGTTGCTGCTATTCTTTTCTTCGATCTCCTGTTGAGTTCGTAGGTGTTCTGAATGGTTTGATCCCTATTCAGCTGAATTCCTGAGACCGGACGAAATCCAGGTCTCCTACTCCTCCACCATCTTTCTCTGCCCCTGACACTATATCATTCTTAAAGGGTCTATCCAACAAGAAGATTTAACAATTGTAAATATCTATGCCCACAACATGGGAGCAGCCATCTACATAAGCCAACTGTTAACCAAAATAGAGTCATATTGATAACAATACATTAATTGTAGGAGACCTCAACACTCCACTCTCAGGAATGGACAGATCATCTAAGCAGAAAATCAACAAAGAAACAAGAGCTTTGAATGACTGGACCAGATGGACCTCATAGATATATACAGAACATTCCACCCTAAAACAACAGAATACTCATTCTTCTCGAGCGCATATGGAACTTTCTCCAGAATAGACCACATACTGGGTCACAAATCAGGTCTCAACAGACACCAAAAGATTGAGATTATTCCCTGCATATTCTCAGATCATAATGCTTTAAAACTGGAACTCAGTCACAAGAAAAAATTTGACAGAAATTCAAACACTTGGAAGCTAAAGACCACTCTGCTCAAGAATGTTTGGGTCAACCAGGAAATCAAAGAACTTAAACAATTCATGGAAACCAATGAGAATGAAAACATATTGGTTCAAAACCTATGGGATATTGCAAAGGCGGTCCTAAGGGGGAAATATATAGCCATCCAAGCCTCGCTTTCAAAAAAAAAATAGAAAAATCCCAAATTCACCAACTAATTCTACACCTTAAAGAACTAGAGAAAAAGAACAAACAATGCCTAAGCCACGCATCAGAAGAGAAATAATTAAGATTAGAGCAGAGATCAATGAATTACAAACCAGAAACACAGTAGATCAGATCAACGAAACTAGAAGCTGGTTCTTTTAAAGAATTAATAAGATCTATAAACCACTGGCTAGACTTATCCAAAAGAAAAGAAAAAGAACCCAAATTAATAAAATTATGAATGAAAGGGAGAGATCACGACTAACACCATTGAAATAGAAATTATTAGAAATTATTATCAACAACTCTATGCCAATAAACTGAGCAATCTGGATGAAATGGATGCCTTCCTGGAAACCTATAAACTGCCAAGACTGAAACAGGAAGAAATTGACAACCTGAATAGGCTAAAAACCAGTAACGAGATTGAAGCAGTGATCAAAAACCTCCCAAAAAACAAGAGTCCAGGGCCTAATGGATTCCCTGGGGAATTATACCAAACATTCAAAGACGAAATAATACCTATTGTCCTGAAACTGTTTCAAAAAATAAAAACAGAAGGAAAGCTTCCAGATTCATTCTATGAGGCCAGGATTACCTTAATTCCCAAACCAGGCAAAGACCCCATCAAAAAGGAGAATTTCAGACCAATATCCCTGATGAATATGGATTCCAAAATCTTCAACAAAATCCTAGCTAATAGGATCCAACAATACATTAAAAGGATCATCCACCACGACCAAGTGGGAGATTTATCCCCGAGATGCAAGAGTGGTTCAACATTTGCAAATCAATCAATGTGGTAGAACACATTAATAAGAGGAGAGAGAAGAACCATATGGTCCTCTCAACTGATGCAGAAAAAGCATTTGACAAAATAAGGCATCCTTTCCTGATTAAAACTCTTCAGAGTATAGGGATAGAGGGAACATTCCTTTAGTTCATCAAACCCATCTATGAAAAACCCATAGCAAATATCATCCTCAAAGGGGAAAAGCTGAGAACATTTCCCTTAAGATCAGGAACACATCAAGGATGCCCACTCTCGCCACTATTGTTCAACATAGTACTAGAAGTCCTAGCAACAGCAATCAGACAACAAAAAGAAATAAACATATTCAGGGATGCCTGGGTGGCTCAGGCATTAGGTGTCTGCCTTAGGCTCAGGTCATGATCCCAGGGCCTGGGATCGAGCCCCGCATCAGGCTCCCTGCTCAGTGGGGAGCCTGCTTCTCCCTCTCCCACTCCCCCTGCTTGTGTTCCTTCTCTTGCTGTCTCTCTCTCTCTCTGTCAATTAAATAAATAAATAAAATCTTTAAAAAACAGAAATAAATGTATTCAAATTGGCAAAGAAGTCAAACTCACTCTTTTCGCAGATGACATGATACTTTATGTGGAAAACCCAAAAGACTCCACCCCCAAATTACTAGAACTCATACAGCAATTCAGTAATTTGGCAGGATACAAAATTAATGCACAGAAATCAATTGCTTTTTTATACAATAACAATGCAACTGTAGAAAGAGAAATTAGAGAAATGATTCCATTTACAATAGCACCAAAAACCATAAGATACCTTGGAATAAACCTAACCAAAGAGGTAGAGGATCTATACTCTAGGAACTACAGAACACTCATGAAAGAAATTGAAGAAGGGGGGAGGAGCAAGATGGCGGAGGAGTAGGAGACCTAGATTTCGTCTGGTCTCAGGAATGCAGCTGAATAAGGATCAAACCATTCTGAACACCTACGAACTCAACAGGAGATCAAAGAGGAGAGTAGCAACAACTCTATGAACAGAAAAGCGAACACTTACTGGAAGGTAGGACGTGCGGAGAAGTGAATCTGAGGCGATATTCGGGAGGATAGACGGCGGGGGAGGGG
>NW_027401051.1:0-4669 GCF_003265705.2 Callorhinus ursinus
ATCTCTCTTCTCTTTCTACCTTCTCCCCATCTCTGAGTGCATGCAACCAAGCATGTAGCATCAGAGCTGACAACCGTCTCGTGACCAGGGTGAAGCCGACTTTGTAGAGAGCAGAGCAGAAATGAGAAGAGACAGGGTCCTTGATGATGTTGTCAGGTGACTAAATCAAACCAACCCCGAAGCTTCCTCTGAACTGCCAGTTATATAGGCCAGGACACCTCCTTTACAGTTTGGGTCAGGTTGGGGAGATTTGTGTTGCTTAGGGTGAAAAGTATCAGAGCCATCACACTAAGCGGTTCTCCAGATACCTTGCATATACACATGGGACTAGCTCCCCACTGATGGCTGTTGTTGGGTGTCTTTGCCAGCCCTGCACATGGGAATTCAAACCCAGATTTAATCTTATTTTAAAAAATAAAGAAAGGTACTGTTTCCTGTGCACAAGTTATGAAACAAAATTACATCCTATAATATCCAGAAGGAAAAGACAATAATGGAAAATGGTTAAGTAAATCATGGCACATGTACTCAGTGGACCATCAGACTGTTAAAAATGTGTTGTAGGATGTCTATATGAGAACATGGAAAATGCAAATATTATAAGTGGGTAAAAGCAAGATACAAAATGATGTATTAAATTTGAGCTCTGCTACGAAGAGATCACAAAAACTTCATGGAAAAATTCTGAAAGGAAACAGCAAAATGCCAATAATACAAGAACCACCAAAGAGTGTTTTGAGTGATACCATGGTTAGGTTGACATTTAGGAGATCCTTGGAGTCTCTGGGTGGGAACACAATCCAAAAATATGAACCCAGAATAGGTAACATGAAAGGCCTTATTCAGCTCTCCTTTACCCCAAAAGATGAAAGTTAATTATATAGCAACTTGCAGAATCTACTGCTCTTTTTATACAAATCGTGATCTTATCAGTTTCTATTAATATTTACTTAGTGCCCATAATTAACTGAGCATGAACCATTATTTGCAGTGGACTCTGACATCTAAGATGCCACCCATTATCTGGAAAACTTGGCGTTTCTCACATGAGCAAGTTGAGCACAGCCCTCATCCGTCCAAGCTGTTGGCCGAGGTGCAGCCTCTCCCCCGGTCCCTACCATCACGACCACCGAATGTGAACCCGACAGGAGACTTGAGTCAGTTCCAAAGTTACTAAGACTTCCTTCCATCGAGGAGGCTTGTGTAGCGTCCAGGAAGGACTCTTCTCCAGCGTGCTGGAGTTTTATTGTCAGCCCCAACTCTTTTCACCCTCCCCTCCCTCCAATTATTCTAATTTTCTGGAGGTTTGAAAGCTTTGAGGAAAAGAAAAACAGTCCTTTCTCCCAAGGAGACTGGAGACCTCTGCTCTAGGATAATGTGACCTGTGTCCCGTCTATGAGGCAACTATAAATTAGTGATAGTAAAGGAAAAGGAATGGGGTCATTCGCATCCCACTGTTTGAATTGTGCACTAGAATAGAACTGAAGAGGCCAGATTTCAAAATCTAAAGAGATTCACTCTCCTTAGAAGTGCTAAAGCTGCGCTGCCCAACTCAGCACCACTAGCCAAGTGGGGCTCTTGAGCCCTTGAAATGCGCCGATCCAACTGAGACGTGTTGTTAAGTGTAAAATTCACATGGGATTTCGAGGATTCAGTATGCCAAATAAATAAATAAATAAATAAATAAACGAACACAAACTATCTCATCAATAATTTTTATACGGATTACATGTTGAAATGGTAACACGTTAGATACATCAGTTAAATAGGTTAGATCAGATATATTATTAAAATTAATTTCATTTTTTTTGTTCGCTTTTAAGTGTGGCTTCTAGGAAATGTAAAATTACATCTGTGCCTTGCATTTGGGGATCACGCTAAATTTCAATGAGATAAGTGCTGTGCCAGATATACTGCAGGGTGTTCCTTACACTCCTGTTTCCATAGAAAAGGTAACTAACATTTGCTGCTGGGCTTCTTTGTTCCACAGCTGGTTAGGAGCAGTCTGCTCTTTTAATCCCTTGTAGCAGCCCTGCAAGGCACACGTGAATTTACCTACTTACAGATGAGAAATCTGAGGCTCAGACAAGTTCAGGAATTTGCCCACGGCTGTCCACTGATGTATGGTAGAGCCAGGAAATCCAACACTGGATTACTGTTCGGGGTGTGATCCAGTTGCCAAGGCTTTTGTCTCTGCCATGACTTGAAGACCGATATGAGAAGAAGAAGCGATGCCAAAGAAATGCAAGCAGATGAGTTCTCTAAAACTCAAATCACTTTGCACAGAGAAGCCTCATTAAAAAATGGGACTACACCTCCCTTGTCCTAGATGCCAATTCGACAAACACGTGACTGGTGACAAGTGATACAGTAGTGCCTTCCTTTTCGCCTAACACCGTAACTTGGAAAGGGGTTGTGAGTGGGTGCTGTTGAAGAGCTAGACTTTCCCCACTTGGAAAAGAAAGATTCCTGTATTTGTTGATACTTTTCAATGTAGAGGGAAGAAAAATTTGCTACTTAGCCCCATGAATAACAAATACACAGTGCTGCTGTGAATGTTATTTTTCGGATGGGTTTATAGATTCCATGAGAATGTTTAACACTACAAAATAATACAAATTGATTAAACTAATTTATACTCCTAGGGATGAATAAGAGGTTTGGTCAATCCATATCCTCCTCTTCAAAACTTGGTATTGTCAGACAGCTTCAATGACTGCTCTAGGTTTTGGTTTGGATGTTGGATTCATGAGTGTTCACATTTGTTTGTGTATTTATTTAAAGAGGGAGCCATGCATGAACCTGTGTATCTTGAACCCAGGATTACAGTTAATTCAGTTCTATGTAACGATGGACCCCCTTTGAAAACAGTACAGTCATAGCATACTGATCAGATTCTATAAATGCATGCTATCGGATTCCATAAACACCTCAGCCCAGTTAGGGACTCAAAGATCCAGCCTCAGTCCAGATACCATTCAGAGCTGGACAGGATCTGTTCTCTCTCCAGAGAACCCTTCCCTTCACCCTGTCTCCACCTGACAAGTATCATCCGACTCAGCCTGAAAAGTTCCCCTTTGCTCCACATAGTTTCCCTTCCCAAGAAAACATAACTCTTCAGCATCCCGTTCCCTCAAGACTCTGCTCTTTCCTAGCAGTGACTCCAAGTTCAACCTTTAGGCACCATAGCCAAGGAGCTAGATCAATACTTCTGGTTGTGTGGCCCTTTGGGCATTCCTTGTGATACCAGGCAAGCCATCACCAGTCCCCACGGAGGTGGAGGATCAGCCTTAGATACTGGTAATCCCTACTTGGTCATCCCGCAAGATTAGGCCGTTCTACTATGTACTGACTGTGTGGTCTTAAGTGAGTTAGCTAACGTCTCTGAGCTTTGGTTTTCTCACCTGGGAAATGGGAGTGATAAAACCTCCTTTAAAGATTTGTTGTGAGAAGTGGAGATGGTACCCTCCTGGCCAGAGGAAGCTTTCAATCATGGGCACTGTTGCTGTTCGATACATTTGAGCAGGACAGCATAGCCTAGTAGACCCCTGACCCCGAAGTCCCAGGGCTAGATCTGCCACTTAAGTAGCTCTGTGGATTTGGGAAAATTGCTTTATCTTTCCATGCCCAGTTCCTCATATGTAAAGTGAGAGGGCTGGACTTCAGCTGATCTCTAGAAAAAAGATCATGAGTCTCTGAGAAGAACTCTAACTACAGCACTCAATTATTTATCAATGCCAATGTAGTCACCTGCTGCTATCTTTCATCAGCTACTAACTTATTCAACAAATCCTGAGGGAAGAGTTAGCACAAGCACTTTCCCAGAAAACAAGAGAAAATAATGTTGTTTTACTCGAGGGGATAATTTCCTAACCTGGAGGGTGAAGGAAATAGAGAAGGCGGGAAATAACTACCCCCAAATGTACAAGTGAAAGCTATGTTAATGTTCATAGCCAAGTTCAGAACTCTGATATTATTCTCCAATTATTTTTTCACCACACAAGCTTATTGCATGAGTCAGAGCTATATTTTGTTTCTCCTTGTATAACCCTTTTCTTCTTTTATTCCTCTCTCTCAAAATGGCTTCATTCTTTCACTGTGGCTGTGGTGTGTGTGTGTGTGTGTGTGTATGTGTGTGTGTGTGTGTGTGCGAATGTTCGCGCATGTGCGTGTGCGCACGCACGTATGCATGTGTTTTCCTTGTCAGGATTCCTGTTGTTGCTCTGGTTTCAGTGAGAAAAGTCACTTTGGTCTTGAGTAAGTTTTATTTGGCAGCATAGTCCAAGCAACACCCGTTCCCATTCTTATGCTCTGTTGCCTCATAAAAGTGGAGGAGGTTGGACTCCTCTATGAACCTCATAGTCATGGTCAGGGAATTCCATCTGAATTATATGTAAGCTGGATTTCAGTAGACAAAAAATAGAGGAACATTTTGTCTTACCATTATTTGAACCTTCAGCCCGGAGCAACTCTTTGGCTCTTCCAATAGCCTTCCTGGCTTCTCACAAGGGAGGAGACTTGTACCCTCCCCTCACACTTCTCCATGAAGTCACTCACCGAATACACTATTTTTGTTTGCTCACAGGACTGGCCATGTTCCATGAAGAACCACTGCATATACACCTCCTTTGTTTGTAGTAATGTTTTTTTTAAGATTTTATTTATTTAT
>NW_027401052.1:0-4668 GCF_003265705.2 Callorhinus ursinus
CAGGAAAGAATGTCCAATGGCAAAAAGACAGTCTCTTCAACAAATGGCGTTGGGAAAACTGGACAGCCACATGCAGAAGAATGAAACTGGACCATTTCCTTACACCACACACAAAAATAGACTCACAATGATTGAAAGACCTAAACGTGAGACAGGAGTCCATCCAAATCCTAAAGGAGAACACAGGCAGCAACCTCTTCGACCTCAGCCGCAGCAACTTCTTCCTAGAAACATCGCCAAAGGCAAGGGAAGCCAGGGCAAAAATGAACTATTGGGATTTCATCAAGTTAAAAAGCTTTTGCACAACAGGAGAAACAGTCCACAAAACCAAAAGACAATCGACAGAATGGGAGAAAATATTTGCAAATGACATATCAGATAAAGGGCTAGTATCCAAAATCTATAAAAAAACTTATCAAACTCAACACCCAAAGAACAAATAATCCAATCAAGAAATGGGCAGAAGACACGAAGAGACATTTTTCCAAAGAAGACATCCAAATGGCCAACGGACACATGACAAAGTGCTCAATAGCGCTCGGCATCAGGGAAATCCAAATTAAAATGTCAATGAGATACCACCTCACACCAGTCAGATGGCTAAAATTAACAAGTCAGGAAATGACAAATGTTGGCGGGGATGCGGAAAAAGGGGAACCCTCCTACACTGTTGGTGGGAATGCAAGTGGGTGCAACCCCTCTGGAAAACAGTATGGAGGTTCCTCAAACCGTTGAAAATAGAGCTACCATACGATCCAGCAATTGCACTACTGGGTATTTACCACAAAGATACAAATGTAGGGATCCGAAGGGGTATGTGCACCCCAATGTTTATAGCAGCAATGTCCACAATAGCCAAACTGTGGACAGAGCCAAGATGTCCATCGACAAATGAATGGATAAAGAAGAAGTGGTATATATACACATTGGAATATTATGCAGCCATCAAAAGGAATGAGATCTTGCCATTTGCAACGACGTGGTTGGAACTGGAGGGTGTTATGCTGAGTGAAATAAGTCAATCAGAGAAAGACATGTATCATATGACCTCACTGATGTGAGGAATTCTTAATCTCAGGAAACAAACTGAGGTTTGCTGGAGTGGCGGGGGGTGGGAGCGATGGGGTGTCTGGGGGATAGACATTGGGGAGGGTATGTGCTATCATGAGCGCTGTGAATTGTGCAAGACTGTTGAATCACAGATCTGTACTTCTGAAACAAATAATGCATCATATGTTAAGAAAAAATAAAAAGAAGAAGATAGCAGGAGGGGAAGAATGAAGGGGAGTAAGTCGGAGGGGGGGAGACGAACCACGAGAGACGATGGACTCTGAAAAACAAACTGAGGGTTCTAGAGGGGAGGTGGGTGGGCGGATGGGTTAGTCTGTTGATGGGTATTAAAGAGGGCACATTCTGCGTGGAGCACTGGGTGTTATGCAGAAACAATGAATCATGGAACACTACATAAAGAACTAATGATGTAATGTATGGTGGTTAACATAACAATAAAAAAATTTAAAAAAATGTTACTATGAAATGTATGCCGTGATCTCTTGATCACATTTATATTTCTGTTTATACCACCTTAAAATTTCTTGATTTTTAATAATTTTGATCTCTCTGTTTAATTCTTAATTAAGCCAACAAGTAGTTTATCTGCTTCACTTGCCTTTTCAGTGAACTGGTTTACATACCCAAATATTCTTTTCTATAATTTTTGTGTTATATTTCATTAATTTCAGGTTTTATCTTTATTAATTCCCTGTATAGAATTTATGATTTTATTATTTTCTTCTTCTTTTTTTTTCAGTTGCTCTAAATGGTTACTTTCAGCTTTTTACTATCTTCTTTTAATGGTGAAGTCATCTCTGACTAGGACTTTGCTTGTATGCTTTATATTGCTTTCTTAATGGCTTATAAGTTGACTTTTGATTTCCTATTTGATACAAAAATATATAAATTTGACTTAATGTTAAGTGGTTAAGATATTTTAGTAAATTTTTCAATAATTTATTTCTAATGTAATTGGATTATTATCAGAGAATGTGGCCTATGGTAACCATGCTATACTCCTTCCCTTAAAATTGAAGGCATTCTGGTTCTTTTAAAATGTCTTTGCACCTATCACAGAACTGTACCCCTGAAACAAATAATATATTATATGTTAATTAAAAAATATCTCTTTGCACCTGACTTTGTGTGTTGCATATATATGTACATGTGTGTGTGATATGGATTTGCATAATTGCCTCCACTGGTGGGTGAATTCCTTGAGAGTAGGGATTGTGTTTTATCCTATCTCTGTCTCCAGTTAGGCACATTGCTGGTGCTCAAATTGCCTTTTGATTGGAATTTAACTGGACACAATGAACATACCTCTTAAGCAACGGCTCTCAGACCCCAGTAGTGCAGGCAGTGACTGCATGAGGGTGGTATATTTAGGTGAAGATGACTTTGAACTCAAATCCCACTCCATTGGCATTTCTAGACCCTCCTTGCTCTCCACCCTCCACCTCCCTCTCCCTGTCCGTAGACCCAATCGTTTCTTTCCCTGGTTGCCAAAATGCCCAGGGAACGCAGGGCCATATTCGAAAATGTTGTAAAATGTAGCCATGCAGTGTTTAACAAACAACATAACAAAGGCATCTGTCACAACACATCACCTTCTGTTCCTGGGAGACTTCCGCCTGCACGGTGGCATGCTCCCTGCCTTTTCTCTTCCTCTCTGCTCATTCCCTCTAATTACATGCGGCATTCCCTATCCATTACAGAATGAAAGAGATCCTCATTTTGGCAGGAACAGGGAGAGGATTGGCTAGGGAATAAATCCTGCCACAAGCAACGGTTCCTTCTCTGAGAATTTTGGGCCATGTCACCTATATGAATCGATTTACAGGCATTGAAAGGCTGCTTCATGCCTAAATAAGCCCTCGGACTGACAGAAAACAAAAATATCTCTATTTTCTCACTCTTGTCACTAAAGCCCCAAATCTTCAGAACCACATTCCACGTCCTCATCAGTCTGATTCATACCTACTTTTCCATCTAAATCTCCCTTTGCGTTTTCTCAAAAAACAGAGCTGGCTTCTAATATCTGCATTTTATAGGCTCTTTACATCCCTAGTTTATGCTGCTTCGTCCTCTGGGATGCAAACTCAAGTATAATAATAACAGCTGCTTATATTTTGTACGTACTGTGTGCCAAGAACCATGCCAAATGATTTTATGCATTTTTCTTATGTAATGCCTACAATGATCTTATGAAGGATATAGTATTATTTTTTCCCCATCTGATAGATAAGGAAACTGGAGTTTAAAAAGAGGTTAAATATAAAGTAAAATAAAAATAACACCATGCATCAACAAAGTGGATTGCAGAGATATGATTTATAATCTTTGTATGTTCCTACTTGTCGGGTCCCTCTCCCAACCCTATGAAAACCCAGGTCAGATGCTACCTTCCCTGCAAAGCCTGCTCAGATCCCCATCAATGGAATCATTCATTCCCTGTCCATGCCCACCATCATTTTGTCAGTTCTCCTCTCCTGGTAGATACAGCTGACCCCACATGGCCCAGGGAAGAAAGGTATCCCTCATGGGACCACATTTGCTCTCTTTCATGGGAGTGACATTTCAACAAGCAGCTTATTGTTATTCTGTTCCCAGAGGTGTATGCTTCAATTAAGATCTGCATTGCATTCAGGTAAGAGGAAGGCCAGATAAATCAACTTTCAGATTCCAATTACCTTTTAGCCAGGTTTGAAAGCTAACTACTATATGGATTGCATCTTTCCTTACTCCTTGAAATATGTATTATTTTTCTTCCAGTTACACTCACTGAAAACCAATTGCATTATAGCCAGTGTTCTTGAAATAATGAGGGCTTAATGCTACTGATAGCATTTGAGCCTTTTTAGAACATTGCTTTAACTTCTTTTTTTTAATAATTTTTTATTGTTATGTTAATCACCATACATTACATCATTAGTTCTTTATGTAGTGTTCCATGATTCATTGTTTGTGCATAACACCCAGTGCTCCACGCAGAATGTGCCCTCTTTAATACCCATCAACAGACTAACCCATCCCCCCACCCTCCACCCCTCTAGAACCCTCAGTTTGTTTTTCAGAGTCCATCGTCTCTCATGGTTCGTCTCCCCCTCAGACTTACTCCCCTTCATTCTTCCCCTCCTGCTATCTTCTTCTTCTTTTATTTTCTTAACATATATTGCATTATTTGTTTCAGAAGTACAGATCCCTGATTCATCAGTCTTGTACAATTCACAGTGCTCACCATAGCCCATACCCTACCCAATGTCTATCCCCCAGGCACCCAATCCTTCCCACCCCCCACCACTCCAGCAACCCTCAGTTTGTTTCCTGAGATTAAGAATTCCTCATATCAGTGAGGTCATATGGTACATGTCTTTCTCTGATTGACTTATTTCACTCAGCAAAACACCCTCCAGTTCCATCCACGTCGTTGCAAATGGCAAGATGTCATTCCTTTTGATGGCTGCACGTTTAGGTCTTTCAATGATTTGGAGTCTATTTTTGTGTGTGGTGTAAGGAAATGGTCCAGTTTCATTCTTCTGCATGTGGCTGTCCAATTTTCCCAACACCATTTGTTGAAGAGACTGTCTTTTTGCCATTGGACATTCTTTCCTG
>NW_027401053.1:0-4667 GCF_003265705.2 Callorhinus ursinus
GCAGATTCCAGAAAGAATGGGAGGAGCCCAGCATAAGCTCTCTGGGGATGGGAGTCCCTGGAAGAGACTTACTCTGTAAGACTCTGTGAACAACCAGCAAATGAGCCCCAGAACACAACGGAATGGAAGAGAACAGAGAATAAACGAGAAGAAAGTCATGGCCCAGCAAGAGAAGTACGTCGAAGATCAGAGCCTGTGCGGCCATCTCCAGGATGATCTGGTCATGAAACCCTTCCAAAGAGAGGTCGTCCAACCCAAATTCATGGCTTGGGCCACACACTGACACGGTGAGGTCCCTGGTACCCCAATCAAGTTCCACCTGCAATGACCTTCTTCCCTTCTCAGGGGAGAGTCGGGCTTAGCATTGAACTTGGGACTTTGACTTCCTCTCCAGGGGATTAAAACTTGATTACAACTTGAGGGTACACGAAATAGAGTCCCATACTTCTGTTTTCGGTGGTGAGAAACAAAGCCAAAGAGAGCCCCAGTCACCTCACCTGGTGAGTCCTACTTGGGAAATGGACCCACTGGCCATGTCAACAGGACTCTGCCTTGGAAAGTCCAGAGGGAATGAAACATGGCTCGCTGGGTGGCTGTTGAAGGAAGCGCTGACCTTGACCTCCTGCGACCCTCCGGACTGAGGCGTGAGGTGGACACGGATGGCCGAGCTCTGAGAGGTCATCGTGCTCCGAGGCTCTCCTGGCAGCGAATCGTAATGAGGAGTGACCCTCGCCCAGAGCCCCAGAGGCTGCCCCGGGTCTCTGCACAGACATGAGTGGAGCCAGTCCTCTCCTTATCAGCATGTTAGGAGGACAGCAAAGGCACAGAGGATCTTACACGTGCCCACAGCGCATGGCCAGCAGGTGGCCCCGCCAGCTTTGAACCCAGGCATCTGAAGGGCTTGGGCTGGTAAATCCTGGTCCCTTGAACTCCCCGCCCCGAGCTGTCTGCCCTGCTCACGGGCTCTCCAGGGCCTCCCTCGGGGAGGAGGAGGAGGAGGCAGAGGCCCTGGAGCTGAGGAAGTGGACCCAGCTGGACCAGCAGGGGCCTCTTGCAGGTTCCAGGCTTCTCTTGCGAGTCCAGGCCCTTTCCTGGCAGACAGGAGGGCTGAGACCAGGATGGCAGCCAAAGGGAGCCCTGTTGGGCACAAGTTTCCAGGGGAAGCCGGAAGGCACAGAATCTCTCCAGGGTCCGCCAAGTCCTGTCCTGCCCCTGGTGGGACAGGGAGGAGGCATCTGTGCACTCAGGGCCTCCCCCAGCCTGGAAAACTGAAGCTGAGCCCACAGGAGGGGGCGGGGCATCTTGTGGGAGGAGGAAGCCACCCATGGGGCCGCCTCGGACAACTCCATCCCCATCCAAACCGGGTCCACACCAGCGGATGGGCAAAAGGAGAGAGTGAAAGGCCCGAGGGTTTCTATCATCCCTACTGCCTCTCTGCTGGTTCTCTGGGTGTTGCTCTGTGCTCCTCATTTCCTGGTCAGATTGGGAGGCCAAGATGCATGGGGGTGGTGGGGGGAGGGAGAGCAGATCTCCCAGCCCGCGCTGTGTTTCCTCCTCTCCCCGGGCAGAGTGGCCAGTGCCAGGGACTCGGGCAGGGTCACCTGGGTCCAGCCTCTGGGATTTCTGCACCTGACAGTCCCCCTGCGAGTCTGACCACTTGATGCTTGCCGCACAGTCAAGCACCAGCTGGGGCAGAATCAGCAAGGAGCACCAGCTCAGCTCTGAGGACTCCCTGCTGACTGTTGTGTGTGCAATTCCTTCCCCGTGTTCTTAAGAGTCCGTTTTTTCAAGCATATGAGTAATATATAAAATGATATCACCATCAACAGGTTAATGGAAATTTCCAGGACTCTGGTTCCCTGGGGGCAGGAAAGCCAGTGAGCTTAATCCTGTTTAAACTGCAGGGCCAGAGCCCAGGTGGGCTGGTGGGGAGGCTGTGCGTCCTAGGGCAAAGCCCGGGAGGGTGGAGATCAGGTATTTTATGCAGGAAAAGCGGCCCAAGAGCCGAAGCGGCTGCCCATCTGCCTCGTGGAGGAGCCCCGGGCCGTGCTTCGGGCCTTACCTGTCACTGAAGACCTTCAGAGGAGCGGGCAGAGCAGAGGGGCCTGAGGAAGGTGCTGGGGACCTGTGGGACCCTGGGAGTGTGTGCAGCCTGGTGACCGGGTCCTTCAGTCCCGTCCCCTCCTTGAGCCTCTCTGCCCCGGCTGCAGGGGGCGGGTGTGTCTGGCTCTCGTGGCCATGTTCCCCGTGGCCCTTGTGGAGCTGGGTGTCTGCCCTTGTCTGTGCGGAGCGGAGGGCTGTCGGGAGAGGGGGCTGGACCCTTGTCCTTGTCCCCAGGGAGTATGTCAGCATGTCAGCCGTTCCAATGGCCTCGGCCTGCTCTTGGGCTGCAGGGAGGACAGCGGGGTTGTGTCTGAATGTGGGCACGTCTCAGCAGGTCTGTTATCCATGCGCATGTGTACTTACGTGTGTGTGTGGGGGGGATGGGTCGTGCTTAGCAAACACATCCCCTTGAGCTGAGCGCCAGGTGATTCTTCTGATCAGCCCAGGAAACTGTCTTTGTGCGCCCCCTAAGTTTATGGCCCTGGGCGCTGTGCCCCGTGGCACACAGGGCCCCCGGCCATCCTGGGTCTGCTGTGCCCCCTTACCCCTCCCACTCTGCCCAAAGATATTTCAAAGGGATCTGCCTGCACGGGGGACAGAGCCCCAGATCTCCGTGGCCGGGAGCACTCCCAGGTCACCACTGATCAGCAGGTGCCTGCCCTGCCCACGGGATGCTCTGTGCTGGCTGAACTCCTTCACGGCCCCCCCGCCGCCCTGTGTGGGTGCTTCCTGGGCGCCTGGCCTGCTCTAAGCCCAGGATATTAATGGCAGGCCCATGACTTATGCCCACACAGAGAGGCCCTTGCCCGCTTGGCCGAGGAGGACGTGGAAGCACAGAGAAGCGGAGGGAGGAGAAAATGCTCAGGGCCACAGGGTGCCTACACGAGGGAGCTGGGGTTGCAGCCCAGCAGTCTGGCCCCGAGGGGGCTCTCCACCACCCGTCCCTTCTGTGTGGACCCTTGGAGCCACGTCAGGGGCGGGGAGAGCTCATCCAGGTCATGTCTTTACCTCGGATCAGTCTGGCACCTGGGCCGAGGCCACAATAGAAGCACCCAGAACCAAAAAGACCTCTGCCTGAGGCCTCCTGTTCACCGCCTTCCCAGGCGCGCGAGCCTCAGCGCACTCCCAGACCCCGTTGTCAGCCCAGAGCTTCCCGACCTGGGCCTCTCTGATCACCGGAGCTCCCAGAGCCGCAGGGGGGCCTTTCCCCGCCCGCATCCCCCGGGTGTCGGGCTTTCTGGCACCTGAAAGAACCCAGCAAAGTGAGAGTGTTTCCTAGAGGCCACGTCCGTCTCCGGTAACTTACAGGCCGAAGAGAACAGGCATCTGACAGACGCCCTGAGAAGAACGAGGAGGAAGCCCGGGGAAGCTGTCTGCGCCCCAGTCCCCCACCCGACACCTGGCCGGACGGCGCCGCGGGCTGTCAGGAGGCGGCAGCGTTGTCCCGGGCGCCACACGCCAGCCCCGGGGCCCCTGATGGAGAGCGGGGAGAGCGGGGTCCGCTCCCCAGGGGCAGCCCCTCCCGGAAGCGGGGGCTCAGCGGCTCAGAGGGGCACGGCCTGCATGTACGACATCCCCGGATGGAGGGGCTGTGGCTGGCATTTACACAGAAGGAGCCAGAGGCACGGAGCGGGGCCTTGTCACCTGCACGGGTGGCTGGTCGTCGCGGCAGAACGAGGGTGCTGAGGCCCCGAGGCCCACCCTCCACGGGCGCGTGTTGGCAGACAGCACAGTGGGTGCTTAAGGCTGAACCTGAGCTCAGCACACGGGTCCCTCCCCATGCTGGCCACCGCTCCCACGTCACCCTCACCTGGACCCACCGGAACTGAATTCGGCAAAAGTAAAATCAGGGTTCGCACCATCACTTCCCACCCCAAGCGCGGCGGGTGCTATTCTCATCCCCCACAGGACAGAGAGCTGCCTCTCCACCCTCACGGGTCAGACCCCAGGACCCTGCCCTAATCCCTGGGCCCCAGCTCCTGCCCCCACCTCCTCCAGGTCCCAGCCCCTGCCCGCTGTGCTCAGAAAGAGGCCTGACCTCAGGTCACAGGGGGGAGTCCAGCCCCTGGAAGCGGGCCTGAGCCAGGAGGGCTCCCCTCCTGCCCAGCCCTGCTGTGCGCTGTCCCTTCTGACCAGGCGGGTGGGGACTCCCCATCCTCACGTCCTCCTCTGCCTGCCACAAGCAGCAAGGTGTCTGCACTCGTCCAGGCCCAGGCCCGGCTGTTTACCCTGTGTCCCTGCGTGGCCTGACCCTGCCGACTGCTGGTCACCTCCCTGACTCTGAACATTCCACTAACTGCCCTCCTGACTGAGCCCAGGCCGACAAACAGTCCCGACACCCGGAGGAGTCTGACGGAGGCTCTGTCCGTTTAACTGATTCTGTCTCCAGGGAACCAACTGCCCGGTGATGCTGATTGGCTGAGCGGCATGGCCCAGCTGACCAACTGGTCACCAGCTGCCTGTGGGAGGGACAGACCCTAGGAGCCTGGGGGGCCCGAGAGATGGGGGCGGGACATGAGCGAGGGGAGGCTGGGCGGGAATGCCTGGGGGCTGGCCACAAGCTC
>NW_027401054.1:0-4667 GCF_003265705.2 Callorhinus ursinus
ATCTCTCTTCTCTTTCTACCTTCTCCCCATCTCTGAGTGCATGCAACCAAGCATGTAGCATCAGAGCTGACAACCGTCTCGTGACCAGGGTGAAGCCGACTTTGTAGAGAGCAGAGCAGAAATGAGAAGAGACAGGGTCCTTGATGATGTTGTCAGGTGACTAAATCAAACCAACCCCGAAGCTTCCTCTGAACTGCCAGTTATATAGGCCAGGACACCTCCTTTACAGTTTGGGTCAGGTTGGGGAGATTTGTGTTGCTTAGGGTGAAAAGTATCAGAGCCATCACACTAAGCGGTTCTCCAGATACCTTGCATATACACATGGGACTAGCTCCCCACTGATGGCTGTTGTTGGGTGTCTTTGCCAGCCCTGCACATGGGAATTCAAACCCAGATTTAATCTTATTTTAAAAAATAAAGAAAGGTACTGTTTCCTGTGCACAAGTTATGAAACAAAATTACATCCTATAATATCCAGAAGGAAAAGACAATAATGGAAAATGGTTAAGTAAATCATGGCACATGTACTCAGTGGACCATCAGACTGTTAAAAATGTGTTGTAGGATGTCTATATGAGAACATGGAAAATGCAAATATTATAAGTGGGTAAAAGCAAGATACAAAATGATGTATTAAATTTGAGCTCTGCTACGAAGAGATCACAAAAACTTCATGGAAAAATTCTGAAAGGAAACAGCAAAATGCCAATAATACAAGAACCACCAAAGAGTGTTTTGAGTGATACCATGGTTAGGTTGACATTTAGGAGATCCTTGGAGTCTCTGGGTGGGAACACAATCCAAAAATATGAACCCAGAATAGGTAACATGAAAGGCCTTATTCAGCTCTCCTTTACCCCAAAAGATGAAAGTTAATTATATAGCAACTTGCAGAATCTACTGCTCTTTTTATACAAATCGTGATCTTATCAGTTTCTATTAATATTTACTTAGTGCCCATAATTAACTGAGCATGAACCATTATTTGCAGTGGACTCTGACATCTAAGATGCCACCCATTATCTGGAAAATTTGGCGTTTCTCACATGAGCAAGTTGAGCACAGCCCTCATCCGTCCAAGCTGTTGGCCGAGGTGCAGCCTCTCCCCCGGTCCCTACCATCACGACCACCGAATGTGAACCCGACAGGAGACTTGAGTCAGTTCCAAAGTTACTAAGACTTCCTTCCATCGAGGAGGCTTGTGTAGCGTCCAGGAAGGACTCTTCTCCAGCGTGCTGGAGTTTTATTGTCAGCCCCAACTCTTTTCACCCTCCCCTCCCTCCAATTATTCTAATTTTCTGGAGGTTTGAAAGCTTTGAGGAAAAGAAAAACAGTCCTTTCTCCCAAGGAGACTGGAGACCTCTGCTCTAGGATAATGTGACCTGTGTCCCGTCTATGAGGCAACTATAAATTAGTGATAGTAAAGGAAAAGGAATGGGGTCATTCGCATCCCACTGTTTGAATTGTGCACTAGAATAGAACTGAAGAGGCCAGATTTCAAAATCTAAAGAGATTCACTCTCCTTAGAAGTGCTAAAGCTGCGCTGCCCAACTCAGCACCACTAGCCAAGTGGGGCTCTTGAGCCCTTGAAATGCGCCGATCCAACTGAGACGTGTTGTTAAGTGTAAAATTCACATGGGATTTCGAGGATTCAGTATGCCAAATAAATAAATAAATAAATAAATAAACGAACACAAACTATCTCATCAATAATTTTTATACGGATTACATGTTGAAATGGTAACACGTTAGATACATCAGTTAAATAGGTTAGATCAGATATATTATTAAAATTAATTTCATTTTTTTTGTTCGCTTTTAAGTGTGGCTTCTAGGAAATGTAAAATTACATCTGTGCCTTGCATTTGGGGATCACGCTAAATTTCAATGAGATAAGTGCTGTGCCAGATATACTGCAGGGTGTTCCTTACACTCCTGTTTCCATAGAAAAGGTAACTAACATTTGCTGCTGGGCTTCTTTGTTCCACAGCTGGTTAGGAGCAGTCTGCTCTTTTAATCCCTTGTAGCAGCCCTGCAAGGCACACGTGAATTTACCTACTTACAGATGAGAAATCTGAGGCTCAGACAAGTTCAGGAATTTGCCCACGGCTGTCCACTGATGTATGGTAGAGCCAGGAAATCCAACACTGGATTACTGTTCGGGGTGTGATCCAGTTGCCAAGGCTTTTGTCTCTGCCATGACTTGAAGACCGATATGAGAAGAAGAAGCGATGCCAAAGAAATGCAAGCAGATGAGTTCTCTAAAACTCAAATCACTTTGCACAGACAAGCCTCATTAAAAAATGGGACTACACCTCCCTTGTCCTAGATGCCAATTCGACAAACACGTGACTGGTGACAAGTGATACAGTAGTGCCTTCCTTTTCGCCTAACACCGTAACTTGGAAAGGGGTTGTGAGTGGGTGCTGTTGAAGAGCTAGACTTTCCCCACTTGGAAAAGAAAGATTCCTGTATTTGTTGATACTTTTCAATGTAGAGGGAAGAAAAATTTGCTACTTAGCCCCATGAATAACAAATACACAGTGCTGCTGTGAATGTTATTTTTCGGATGGGTTTATAGATTCCATGAGAATGTTTAACACTACAAAATAATACAAATTGATTAAACTAATTTATACTCCTAGGGATGAATAAGAGGTTTGGTCAATCCATATCCTCCTCTTCAAAACTTGGTATTGTCAGACAGCTTCAATGACTGCTCTAGGTTTTGGTTTGGATGTTGGATTCATGAGTGTTCACATTTGTTTGTGTATTTATTTAAAGAGGGAGCCATGCATGAACCTGTGTATCTTGAACCCAGGATTACAGTTAATTCAGTTCTATGTAACGATGGACCCCCTTTGAAAACAGTACAGTCATAGCATACTGATCAGATTCTATAAATGCATGCTATCGGATTCCATAAACACCTCAGCCCAGTTAGGGACTCAAAGATCCAGCCTCAGTCCAGATACCATTCAGAGCTGGACAGGATCTGTTCTCTCTCCAGAGAACCCTTCCCTTCACCCTGTCTCCACCTGACAAGTATCATCCGACTCAGCCTGAAAAGTTCCCCTTTGCTCCACATAGTTTCCCTTCCCAAGAAAACATAACTCTTCAGCATCCCGTTCCCTCAAGACTCTGCTCTTTCCTAGCAGTGACTCCAAGTTCAACCTTTAGGCACCATAGCCAAGGAGCTAGATCAATACTTCTGGTTGTGTGGCCCTTTGGGCATTCCTTGTGATACCAGGCAAGCCATCACCAGTCCCCACGGAGGTGGAGGATCAGCCTTAGATACTGGTAATCCCTACTTGGTCATCCCGCAAGATTAGGCCGTTCTACTATGTACTGACTGTGTGGTCTTAAGTGAGTTAGCTAACGTCTCTGAGCTTTGGTTTTCTCACCTGGGAAATGGGAGTGATAAAACCTCCTTTAAAGATTTGTTGTGAGAAGTGGAGATGGTACCCTCCTGGCCAGAGGAAGCTTTCAATCATGGGCACTGTTGCTGTTCGATACATTTGAGCAGGACAGCATAGCCTAGTAGACCCCTGACCCCGAAGTCCCAGGGCTAGATCTGCCACTTAAGTAGCTCTGTGGATTTGGGAAAATTGCTTTATCTTTCCATGCCCAGTTCCTCATATGTAAAGTGAGAGGGCTGGACTTCAGCTGATCTCTAGAAAAAAGATCATGAGTCTCTGAGAAGAACTCTAACTACAGCACTCAATTATTTATCAATGCCAATGTAGTCACCTGCTGCTATCTTTCATCAGCTACTAACTTATTCAACAAATCCTGAGGGAAGAGTTAGCACAAGCACTTTCCCAGAAAACAAGAGAAAATAATGTTGTTTTACTCGAGGGAATAATTTCCTAACCTGGAGGGTGAAGGAAATAGAGAAGGCGGGAAATAACTACCCCCAAATGTACAAGTGAAAGCTATGTTAATGTTCATAGCCAAGTTCAGAACTCTGATATTATTCTCCAATTATTTTTTCACCACACAAGCTTATTGCATGAGTCAGAGCTATATTTTGTTTCTCCTTGTATAACCCTTTTCTTCTTTTATTCCTCTCTCTCAAAATGGCTTCATTCTTTCACTGTGGCTGTGGTGTGTGTGTGTGTGTGTGTGTGTATGTGTGTGTGTGTGTGCGAATGTTCGCGCATGTGCGTGTGCGCACGCACGTATGCATGTGTTTTCCTTGTCAGGATTCCTGTTGTTGCTCTGGTTTCAGTGAGAAAAGTCACTTTGGTCTTGAGTAAGTTTTATTTGGCAGCATAGTCCAAGCAACACCCGTTCCCATTCTTATGCTCTGTTGCCTCATAAAAGTGGAGGAGGTTGGACTCCTCTATGAACCTCATAGTCATGGTCAGGGAATTCCATCTGAATTATATGTAAGCTGGATTTCAGTAGACAAAAAATAGAGGAACATTTTGTCTTACCATTATTTGAACCTTCAGCCCGGAGCAACTCTTTGGCTCTTCCAATAGCCTTCCTGGCTTCTCACAAGGGAGGAGACTTGTACCCTCCCCTCACACTTCTCCATGAAGTCACTCACCGAATACACTATTTTTGTTTGCTCACAGGACTGGCCATGTTCCATGAAGAACCACTGCATACACACCTCCTTTGTTTGTAGTAATGTTTTTTTTAAGATTTTATTTATTTAT
>NW_027401055.1:0-4665 GCF_003265705.2 Callorhinus ursinus
TACCTGGCAAAACTATCCTTGAAAAATGAAGGAAAAAAACATTCCATCCCATAGCAATGGAATACACATTCTTCTCTAGTGCCCATGGAACATTCTCCAGAATTGATCACATCCTAGGTCACAAATTAGGTCTCAACCGGTACCAAAAGATTGGGATCATTCCCTGCATATTTTCAGACCACAATGCTTTGAAACTAGAACTCAATCACAAGAGGAAAATCGGAAAGAGCTCAAATACGTGGAGGCTAAAGAGCATCCTACTAAAGAATGAATGGGTCAACCAGGAAATTAAAGAAGAATTTAAAAAATTCATGGAAACCAATGAAAATGAAAACACAACTGCCCCAAATCTTTGGGATACAGCAAAGGCAGTCCTGAGAGGAAAGGATATAGCAATACAAGCCTTTCTCAAGAAACAAGAAAGGTCTCAAATACACAGCCTAACCCTACACCTAAAGGAGCTGGAGAAAGATCAGCAAATAAAGCCTAAACCCAGCAGGAGAAGAGAAATAAAGAGCAGAAATCAATGAACTAGAAACCAAAAGAACAGTAGAACAGATCAACGAAACTAGGAGCTGGTTCTTTGAAAGAATTAACAAGATTGATAAACCCCTGGCCAGACTGATCAAAAAGAAAAGAGAAATGACCCAAATCAACAAAATCATGAATGAAAGAGGAGAGATCACAACCAACACCAAAGAAATACAAACAAGTATAAGAACATATTATGAACAACTCTATGCCAGCAAATTAGACAACCTGGAAGAAATGGGTGCATTCCTAGAGATGTATCAACTACCAAAATTGAACCAGGAAGAAATAGAAAACCTGAACAGACCTATAACCACGAAGGAAATTGAAGCAGTCATCAAAAATCTCCCAAGAAACAAAAGCCCAGGGCCAGATGGCTTCCTAGGGGAATTCTATCAGACATTTCAAGAAGAATTAATACCTATTCTCCTGAAACTGTTCCAAAAAATAGAAATGGAAGGAAAACTTCCATTTCCAAATTCATTTTATGAGGCCACCATTACCTTGATCCCAAAACCAGACAAAGACCCCATCCAAAAGGAGAATTACAGACCAATATCCTTGATGAACATGGATGCAAAAATTCCCACCAAAATACTAGCCAATAGGATCCAACAGTACATTAAAAGGATTATTCACCACGACCAAGTGGGATTTATCCCTGGGCTGCAAGGCTGGTTCAACATCCGCAAATCAATCAACGTGATACAATACATTAACAAAAGAAAGAACAAGAATCATATGGTCCTCTCAATAGATGCAGAAAAAGCATTTGACAAAGTACAGCATCCTTTCTTGATCAAAACTCTTCAGAGTATAGGGATAGAGGGTACATACCTCAATATCATAAAAGCCATCTACGAAAAACCTACAGCGAATATCATTCTCAATGGGGAAAGGCTGAGAGCTTTCCCCCTAAGGTCAGGAACGAGGCAGGGATGTCCACTCTCACCACATACTATTCAACATAGTATTAGAAGTCCTAGCCACAGCAATCAGACAACAAAAAGAAATCAAAGGCATCCAAATCGGCAAAGAGGAAGTCAAACTCTCACTCTTTGCAGATGATAGGATACTGTATGTGGAAAACCCAAAAGACTCCACCCCAAAACTGCTAGAACTCATACAGGAATTCAGTCAAGTAGCAGGCTATAAAATCAACGCACAGAAATCAGTGGCATTCCTATACACCAACAACAAGACAGAAGAGAGACAAATCAAGGAGTCGATCCCATTCACAACTGCACCCAAAACCATAAGATACCTAGGAATAAATTTAACCAAAGAGGCAAAGGATCTGTACTCAGAAAACTATAAAATACTCAGGAAAGAAATTGAAGAAGACACAAAGAAATGGAAAAACGTTCCATGCTCATGGATTGGAAGAACCAACATTGTGAAGATGTCAATGCTACCTAGAGCAATCTACACATTCAATGCAATCCCCATCAAAATACCATCCACTTTTTTCAAAGAAATGGAACAAATAATCCTAAAATTTGTATGGAACCAGAAGAGACCCCGAATAGCCAGAGGAATCTTGAAAAAGAAAAGCAAAGCTGGCGGCATCAAAATTCCGGACTTCCAGCTCTATTACAAAGCTGTCATCATCAAGACAGTATGGTACTGGCACAAAAACAGACACATAGATCAATGGAACAGAATCGAGAGCCCAGAAATGGACCCTCAACTCTATGGTCAACTTATCTTTGACAAAGCAGGAAAGAATGTCCAATGGAAAAAAGACAGTCTCTTCAACAAACGGTGTTGGGAAAATTGGACAGCCACATGCAGAAGAATGAAACTGGACCATTTCCTTACACCACACACAAAAATAGACTCCAAATGGTTGAAAGACCTAAACGTGAGACAGGAGTCCATCCAAATCCTAAAGGAGAACACAGGTAGCAACCTCTTCGACCTCAGCCGCAGCAACTTCTTCCTAGAAACATCGCCAAAGGCATGGGAAGCTAGGGCAAAAATGAACTATTGTGATTTCATCAAGAGAAAAAGCTTTTGCACAGCCAAAGAAACAGTCCACAAAACCAAAAGACAACCGACAGAATGGGAGAAAATATTTGCAAATGACATCTCAGATAAAGGGTTAGTATCCAAAATCTATAAAGAACTTATCAAACTCAACACCCAAAGAACAAATAATCCAATCAAGAAATGGGCAGAAGACATGAACAGACATTTTTCCAAAGAAGACATCCAAATGGCCAACAGACACAGGAAGAAGTGCTCAACATCGCTTGGCATCAGGGAAATCGAAATCAAAACCTCAATGAGATACCACCTCATACCCGTCAGAATGGCTAAAATTAACAAGTCAGGGAACGAGAGATGTTGGCGGGGATGTGGAGAAAGGGGAACCCTCCTACACTGTTGGTGGGAATGCAAGCTGGTGCAGCCCCTCTGGAAAACAGTATGGAGGTTCCTCAAACAGTTGAAATTAGAGCTACCATTCGATCCAGCAATTGCACTACTGGGTATTTACCCCAAAGATACAAATGTAGGGACCCGAAGGGGTACGTGCACCCCGATGTTTATAGCAGCAATGTCCACAATAGCCAAACTGTGGAAAGAGCCAGGATGTCCATCGACAGATGAATGGATAAAGAAGAGGTGGTATATATACCCAATGGAATATTATGCAGCCATCAAAAGGAATGAGATCTTGCCATTTGCAACGATGTGGATGGAACTGGAGGGTGTTATGCTGAGTGAAATAAGTCAATCAGAGAAAGACATGTATCATATGACCTCACTGATATGAGGAATTCTTAATCTCAGGAAACAAACTGAGTGTTACTGGAGTGGTTGGGGGTGGGAGCGATGGAGTGGCTGGGTGATAGACATTGGGGAGGGTATGTGCTACGGTGAGTGCTGTGAATTGTGCAAGACTGTTGAATCACAGATCTGTACTTCTGAAATAACGCAACATATTTTACGAAAAAAGAAAAAGAAGAAGATAGCAGGAGAGGAAGAATGAAGGGGAGTAAGTCAGAGGGGGAGACGAACCATGAGAGAAGATGGACTCTGAAAAACAAACTGAGGGTTCTAGAGGGGAGGAGGGTGGGGGGATGGGTTAGCCTGGTGATGGGTATTAAAGAGGGCACATTCTGCATGGAGCACTGGGTGTTATGAACAAACAATGAATCATGGAACACTACATCAAAAACAAATGATGTAATATATGGTGATTAACATAATAAAAAAATTTTAAAAAATGAAGGAGAAAGACTTTTCTAGATAAACAAAAGCTGAGAAAATTCATTACTACTAGATCTGCATTCTATGAAATGCCAAAGGGAGTTCTTCAAATTGGAAAGTATGGTTAAAAAGAAAAAAGGATGTTAACCGGTAATATAAAATCATATGAAAGTATAAATCTCACAGAAATTGGTAAATACACAAATACAGAATAATGTATATTGTAATGATGGTGGGTAAGCTTTTAATCCTACTATAAAAGTTAAAAGAATTAAAAAAATATATACAATATCTAAAATATATACAAATATAAAAGTATTAAAAAATAACTAAAATGTGTTATATTATTACTAAAACATGCAACTAAAAATAAAGATAAATAAACAATACAAATATACATAAATGTGGCATCAATAACTAAAGTGTTGTGGGGTAAAGAGAACAGTGTTTTGTATACAATGGAGTTTATCAGCTTATAATATAGTTATATTTTATGTGAGTCCCATGACAACCACAAAGAAAATGTCTAGAAATTACACAAAAGAAAGAAATCAAAGCATATCAATACAAAAATCAGTAAAAAGGAAATGAAGATAGCAAGACAGGAAAAGAGGGACACAAGAAGTATAAGACAAACAGAACACGAGTAACAAAGTAGTACTTCCCTATCAAAATCTATATTAAATATAAACAAACTCTTCAATCAAAAGACAGAACTGAATAGATGAAAAAAAAAAGTAAGATCCACTCTTATAAGAAAACACTGGGTAAAAGCTTCTTGATATGATGTTTTTTGGATATGAAACCAATACACAGCAAAGAAAATAAAAAATAGACAAGTGTGGTAATTAACATAACAATAAAAAATTTAAAAAAATAGACAAGTGTGACCACAACAAACTAAAAAGATTCTGGGGG
>NW_027401056.1:0-4663 GCF_003265705.2 Callorhinus ursinus
TCACATTGCCCCTTAATGTCCTCCTAGGCTCTGAGCTCAGGAGCCTCCCATCGCAGAACATTCTGGAACATTGCGATGGCTCATTGCATGGAGTGCTCAGTCATACCCACTTCCTGATGGACAGGGAACCAATGAACGACAACAAGCCTCTGAGAGCAAACCTTCTGGGTTGAACCGTGGCTGCACCACCTCCTTCTCTTCTCCTTGTCTCCCTTTCCCTGTCTGAACAAAGGGATCCCCTATGGGGTGCCTCCTGGGTTTGCTCTCATGATTAAGTTTCACCCTCTGTGTGAATCACATGGTGATAATCCCTGACACATGTTAAGTGCTCTACTATTTATACTTACCGTCATCATATTAATTATAGCACTTACATAACTTCTGGTTTTTTTGTTTTGTTTTTTTTATAAACCACAAGTCAATGGGATGCTTGCATGGCTCAGTCGGTTAAGCATCTGCCCTCGGTTCAGGTCATGATCCCAGGGTCCTGGGATCGAGTCCTGCATCAGAGTCCTTATTCAGCCGGGAGCCTGCTTCTCCCTCTGCCCCTCCCTCTGCTTATGCCCTCTCTTTCTCTCTGACAAATAAGTAAGTAAAATCTTTAAAAAAAAACATAAGTTGGGGCGCTTAGGTGGCTCAGTCATTAAACATCTGCCTTTGGCTCAGGTCATGATCCCAGGGTCCTGGAATTGAGCCCCACATCGGGCTCCCTGCTCGGCGGGAAGCCTGCTTCTCCCTCTCCCACTCCCCCTGCTTCTGTTCCCTCTCTCGCTTTGTCTCTCTCTGTCAAATAAATAAAATCTTAAAATAAATAAATAAATAAAAACACAGGTCAAGAAACAACTTTGAGAATATGTATGCTTATCTCCTTAGGATAAACTCCTGAAAGAAAATGTCTGTGTCACAATATAAGCACATTTCACTTGTGGAGACATTTTTCAAAAGCGACCTTTAAAAATTCACTGACATCAACCTTTATGGCGGTGTGTTTTCCTGACCCTCTGATGGACACTCTCATCCCTTACTTTCGCCTTTGCCAAGTTCATCGATTCTAAGTTTTATTCCTGCTACTTATTCCACATTCTTATATTTGTTTATGTTTACTTATTACAAGTACATTTTGTTTTTGTAAATTTGACATTTGATTTCCCCCTTTCCAAACTGTTTTCTAACATTTTTAATTCTTTTCTTTCTTTCTTTTTCTTTTTTTATTATTTGAGTGCATTTAATACAAAATGTCCCATTCCTTTCAGGTGTACAGCATAGTGTTTCGCCATATAATCCAAACAATTCCACTCTTGGGTATTGAACCAAAGAAAATGGAAACACCAATTCTATAATTATGTCTTGAATGTGTTGCAGCTATTTTAAAATATGGAATTTAACAGAGAAGAAACAGCAGGCCCCAACACTGGGAGCTGGTCTGACACTGACAGCTGGGCTCAATGTGGTCAGAAGCTGGCTAATATCCACCCTGTGGCCATATTCTTTCTCCTGTGAGACATAAGCCAGTCACCTCACAAAACATCAGCATCCGACAAGGACACTCTGGAACCATGACATCACTTTGTGTCATTAGAGGCAAAAACAAGGCACTGCACAACCCACAGAATAACACACACCTCCCTGGGCACCTGGGTGGCTCAGATGGTTAAGCGTCTGCCTTCGGCTCAAGTCATGATCCCAGGTCCTGGGATCGAGTCCCACATCGGGCTCCCTGCTCCACGGGAAGCCTGCTTCTCCCTCTGCCTCTCTCTCTCTCGCTCACTCGCTCTTGTCTCTTATGAATAAAAAAAAAAAAAAAAACCACACACCTCCCTGTGTCAGCCAATGTGAGCAATCGGGGCTCCTTTACCATGACTGCTCTATCCTCACTCTGGTCTGGCCTGCCTAGAGAGGGGATTCACTGAGATGCTCAACCATGGAATCGCCCACACGTCCTGACAACACGCAGTCGGGAGCGGGCCCCAGCTTCCACAGATCCTCTCCAAAACACTCATCCATGTCCTTATAGGTTCCAACACCTTCATATTAGGATGCCCCATGACCCCCAAAGGGGTGTCTTCTCTCTCACTGCAACAAGTAATAGATCCAACTTGAATGCCCACAGGTGCTCCTCATGGTCTTGGCTGAAGAACACTGAAGGTTGTTACCCTTTTGTCTGTGAAAATTGTTTTTCTGTTTTTTACTTTGATCATGGACATATGTTTGTATCTTTGTGAGTGTGTGGATCACATGCTGAAATTTCATGTTCTTCTTTATGGGTTTTCATCATTAGGCCATGCTTAGAGAATTCTTCATCCCACATTGTAAACATATCTTGTGTATTTTCACCTCAGAAATAAAGAGCAGAGGGTTTCAAGGGTGAAGGGAAACACAGAGAATTGTCTGAATCTCGGCAAAAGTACAGGGAGGAGCAACAGGTAAAAGATTGTAAGGTGGTGGAATCTAAGATGTACATCTCCTTTACTATTCTTACAAGTATGTACAGAGCCTATAAGGTACCTGTTGTATTCAATATATCCTCTCACCTGGGCTTGGTGAAGACTTATGAGCCTGCTTATGTTTACCAGGTGCACGCAAACAACACCAAGACATCCAAAGTTAATAGAGATAAAAATAAGCTCCAGTGATGGGCATTTTTCAACACGCATGACCTAGATGTGACACATCATGTTTTGGCTAATGTCTGTACACTTCAGCTGTGATAATACAAGTTAATTACACTTTCATGCTATATTTTAAGGATATTTTTCAGACCCACATAGACAAATCCATGACTTCCTTTTGGAGATAAATTTAATATACATATACCTATGAGTCATACAGTATCTTCTTTGAGGAGGATCCAGGAAACTATGAGCATTCTAGATATGTAATGTCTGAATAGTAGCTATGAGCCATATACGGCTACTTAAATTCATATTCATTTAAAACAATTAAAAATGTAACTGCTCAGCACACCAAGCCCCATTTCAAGTGCCACCTGCATCTCTAGAACCACATGCATCTCGTGGCCACCATACCGGACAGCACAGATACAGAACAATTCCTTCCGCACAGAATGTCCTATTGGATGGTACTGCTCTGCATGCTTTGCGGGCTGCGAGTCAGATGCATCAGACACACGTAAAGTGAAAAACCAACATGATTTCTCTTACGACATCAGATTCCATCTGGGATGTGAACACATATGAAGCTGGTGGGTCACAAAATCAAAGTCGCATATGCGTGGGTGTGGTGCCTTCGGATGCAAACTGTTCCCAATTACAAAAGGGAAACCCCTGTCTCCCCACCTCCCTTCCCAGACGGGGGACCCTCTCCACCATCACATTTCCAGGAGGTGGGTTCTCTTCTAGCTGCACTCAGGGGCTAAAGTCAGAGCTGAGTTTTCAGAGGCAGGAAGTGCAGCTCAGGGAAAGGGATTCTGCTGAGTGAGGAGAGGCCAGGGCAGGACCAGCCGGGAGACTCTCCCAGGGTTATCAGAAGAGCCGTTCTCAAAGTGTGGTCTGGGGAACACCTGACATCACTGAGGCCCTTTCACAGAGTCCATGAGGTTAAATCTATTTTCCTAACATTACTTAGACATTATTTGCCTTTTCGCCATGTTGACGTTCACACTGAGGTAAAACTTAGCAAGAACGGAAGTGATGGGTGCAAAGTGCAATAGTTGTCATTCTTCACCACTACTTACTCCCATAAAAAACCAGAAACACTCTTTCCGCCATCTTTCCGTGCTGCCATATGGTCACATGAATATCTTGGCGGATGCTCTCAAGAGCAGTAACAATGCCTGGGAGAGAAGCGAAAGGCAGGTCATATCAGCCGTGCTCCAAAGTCATCGTCCCGTTTCTAACTGTGAGGACGAAGCTCGGTTACATTGTTGAATTTGAAATCACTGCTGATCACAGAGCTGGGAGCATTGTTGGGAACCCCCGGGGCAGGTTAATCACGTGTGAAGTGTGCAGCCCCAGGTTTGATGTACAAGCGAAAGATCTAGAAAAATGGCAGAAGAATTTGCTCCCATCCCTCTAGTTTGGTTTCATTGTCCTGACAACCTCAGCTGGCCTCGTGGACCATGGAAGAAGCAAGATGAAAACACACAGGAGGGAAAATTCTGGGAGTCTTTTTCTTTTTCTTCTTTTTTTTTCTGGGAGTCTTTTTCTAAGGATGTAATATATGCATGCAAATAAAATGCCTCAACAGAAAACAAAAATAAAAATAAGCTAATATTACATTAAAACATCCCGATCGAAGCATTAAAATTATCTTTATTAATTATTCTCAAATCCACATTTAAACATATCATATATGATGACATGGGTTGTCCCACACTTCCACTACTTGCATAAGCCCCAAGGAAAATAATTTGTGTGAAATTAACTGGCCTATTTTTTTTACAGAATCCACTTTTTAAAAGATTTTATTTTTTAATTGACAGAGAGATAGAGAGAGAACACAGGTAGGCAAGTGGCAGGCAGAGGGAGAGGGAGAAGCCGGCTCCTGGCTCAGACAGGAGCCCAATGTGGGGCTCGATCCCAGAACCCTGGGATCATGGCCTGAGCCGAAGGCAGCCACTTAACCAACTGAGCCACCCAGGCGCCCCACAGAATCCCTTTTTCCTGAAGACATGAATGACACAGAAACTTGGAATATTTAGACT
>NW_027401057.1:0-4662 GCF_003265705.2 Callorhinus ursinus
AATTGGGGAGGGGACATGTGATGATCACCACGTGTTGTATGGAGTACGGAATCACCATACTGTACACACGAAATGAATATTAAACTGGAGGTTAACTAACTGGAATTTAAATAAAAACTTAAAAAATAAAAAAATGAATAAAGTACATAAATGAAGCCCATTTGCTTGAAAATTATTATCTTATTTTTTTTTTCCCCTGTAGGCACCACCACCACATGGAATCAGACAATGCTACACAAATTTCAGAGTTTCTTCTTCTGGGATTATCAGAGGACCCAGAACTGCAGCCCCTCATATTTGGGCTTTTCCTCTCCATGTACCTGATCACTGTGCTGGGGAACCTGCTCATCATCCTGGCCGTCACCTCAGACTCCCACCTCCACACCCCCATGTACTTCTTCCTCGCCAACCTGTCATTTGCAGACATCTGTTTCACCTCCACCACCGTCCCCAAGATGCTGTGGAACATCCAGACTCAGAGCCAAGTCATCACCTATGCCGGCTGCATCACACAGATGTACTTTTTCATATTCTTTGGAGGTTGGGATGATTTTCTCCTGGCTGTGATGGCCTATGACCGCTTCGTGGCCATCTGTCACCCCCTGCACTACACGGTCATCATGAACCCCTGGCTTTGTGGACTGCTGGTTCTGGTGTCCTGGGTCATCAGTGTCCTGAATTCCTTGTTACAGAGCTTAATGGTGTTGCGGCTGTCCTTCTGTACAGAGGTAGAAATTCCCCACTTTTTCTGTGAACTCAATCAGGTGGTTGGGCAGGCCTGTTCTGACATGTTTCTTAACAACATGGTGATGTATTTTGCAACTGTGCTGCTGGGTCTTGCTCCCCTGCCTGGGATCCTATACTCTTACTTTAAGATTGTTTCCTCCATATGTCAGATATCATCAATTCAGGGCAAGTATAAAGCTTTTTCCACCTGTGCATCTCACCTCTCCGTTGTCTCCTATTTTATTGTACAGGCTTAGGAGTGTACCTTAGCTCTGCTGCTCCCCAGAGCTCCCACTCAGGTGCAGTAGCTACGGTGATGTACACGGTGGTCACGCCCATGCTGAACCCCTTCATCTACAGCCTGAGGAACAGAGACATAAAGAGGGCTCTGAAAAGAATTGTTGGGATTCCAGTAATTTAAGGGTCAGTAGTCTCGGGGTTGAAGAAGTGCCCATGATTGCAGGGCTCAGAGCCTCAGAGTCAGGAACTGCCATTCTTTGATCAGACTATGGAGGTAGAATCGACTCCTTCTATTTACTTCCTGGAATTTCCATTAGTTTGAATTCAACTTTTCCATACATTTAAGTAACTCACTTTATTAACCTTCTATTCTGTCTGATACACAGACAGGTTTCACTTTGTCTACCTTCATATATTCCTAATGATTTCCCCAACCTTGAATCACAAATGCCTGGAAATTTCTGTATCTTACAAGGGGCAAGTTGGATTTCTTCAAACTAATTTCATTTCAAGTAAATGTTCCCTAGATTTCCCCAAAGAATAATCATGGGTTGTATTCTTCATATGGAAGATACTACCTTGGCCACTAAGCCCTTCATATAACCTTATTGTGGAGGAGAATACAAAACCACAGTTCTCACCCTCAGTCTGTTAGTCTTTTTACACATATACCCTTACTCCTCTTCCTGAAAATGTGGTCTCTAACGTTGTTCTGTTTAAGTCTCGGGCTACTGACAGGGATGCTTAGGCTAGGAAAGCCCAGACATTCCCCTGCACCCCTGTGCTTCTAAACATTCCCATAAATGCTTCCCTGACCAGAGTTTCTGCTGTGGCTGCACCAGCCCCTTGGTTCTTATTGTGACTGTAACACACACCTCAGCAACATCCATCAAAGAACTCTAAAAAACCAAGGTTTATTCCTCCCAGGTGCTGGAGGGCACATGGAAAAACCAAAGGCCATTTGGGGAGGTCTCAGAGGAGGAGAGAGGCATTGACAGGGAGAAAGAGAGAGCATCACTGAGGGATTTGTCTTTATTAAGGTTCATGACCAGAGTCTATAGGGGTTTGCGGGTTCATGCTTTATTAGAGAATCTTATATGATTAGAATTTGGGTGCTGAATGGGGAAAAGCAGGGTCACTCATGTGTCAGTATGAAGGCTACCAGGGCTTTCTGAAGAGGTATTTCATGGCTGGGGGCAGCCTGAGGGCTTATCTGGTAATAGTGTTCCACAATTGTGTTTATTCAACATGGTTGTCCTTGAATTGCATACCTAAGAAATCAAAAGCTTAATTTCAGGTACTTACTCTACAAACATGCTCCTGTGTTTCCTAACCAGTATCCTCCTTTTTTTCCCCAGAGGTAGAATTTACTTATTCATCAGTTGTATATAACACCCAGTGCTCATCCCATCCAGTGCCCTCCTTAATGCCCATCACCCAGTTACTCCAATACCCCATCCACCTCCCCTCCAGCACCCCTCAGTTTGTTTCCTAGAGTCAGCGTCTCTTATGGTTTGCCTCCCTCTCAATTTTCATCTTATGCTATTGTTACTGTAATTCAGCTCAATATACAGAATTCCTACCATAGCCACAGGCAAACACTGATTAGCAAGAATATCTCTTCCAGTACAGTCTACATAGAAAGACAAATTAGAATAAATAAATTGACCTTATATTTTCTTAGTGTCAGGATGACCATAAGTATGATGAAGCAAAATTTCAAAACACTCATTTTGTTACTAGGCAAAATATTTTTCTTTCTTTTTTTTTCTTTTTTTTACATCACAGCTCATGCTGTGCATCTATTTATTGGAGCATGAAAGATTGATGTCCACAACTGAGGAGGTTTATTCACTGAGGTGAAGTGTTGGTTAGAGTTTTCTATGTTTTATCACCCATTATCTCCCTATTTCTACTAGAAAACATCCAATGCTACCTGCTAATATGGCTCTTTCTATTGTTACACAAAATAATTCCCTTTTCCTAATATTTGTCACAAATGCTAAGGGATAGTGAATGAATAGTATCAACATCATTCATTTTGTACCTTCTTCCTCCTCAGAAATCTCTCCCACCTGCATGACCAGAGGATGCTTCACAGATAAGCTGAATGTCCTGCTGGTCATGTGGTTCAGGATCACCATTTCTTCTGCACCAATATGCATGTCCTTCAAACTGTCCCAGTGACCCAGAAGGAAGCCCACATAGAGTCAGCTGGTCCTAACGTCATCAGAAATAAACTTGAATAACAGAAAGATCATGACTGCTCTCCTTAATATCAGATCATAGACCACAAATAAAAAGCAGCACATGTTCTAATTGCCTCATGTCTGTTTGTGAGATTATTGTGTCAGCTTCTGCTGTTTAACAGGTTGTCCTTGTCAAATGGGATATTATACTGATGTGGGGTGGTCAAATGCAACGGTCAAGAAATAATTCTTGAGACAATTTTGGCGCAAAGATATGCTTTTATTATAGCACAGAGACAGGACCTGGGGGCAGAAAGAGCTTCCCTGGGATTGTGAAGAGTGGCTGATTCTTGGGGAGGGAGGGGGGTAGAGAAAATGTAAGTTTCTGAGGAAATTCTGTGCGCTGAACATGAGGTTTACAGGACCTTAGAGGGCTGGCTATTGTCAAGATGAGGTTGCTGTCAGTATCAAATGAAACATCAACATTAAGGCAGCCCTGAGTTCCTCGGGTGGTGTCATGCTCTGAATGTCTGAGGGATTCAACAGGGGCTGCAGATTGTAAGGAGATTGACTTTTACCTACATTTCTCTTGCCTTTGTTCTCCTCATCAATTATGTCTTTACAATCAAATGGCATTATATTCTCAGAAGCATTTCTGATCTCTGACGGGCTCCTCAGGGGTCTGTGGTCAGGAGTGAATCTCTAAGTTGTGTTTCTAAGGTTCATCCATGGTGTTGTATGTGGCTGGAGTGTTCTTCTGTCTCAGCCAATTTATGGCCTTATTACTACATTTCTATATGTAAGATATTCTATTTAGAAATTAAATAAAATTAAGTGAACCGTTTGAATTTCATCCCACTGTTCCTGCATCTAAGGAAAACACTTGTTTTCCTTCCCTGTTCGAAGAGGTCTCTCTCAAACCATCAATGGAGAGTCAGCTACCTGTGCTCTAGGCCCTACTCTTAGCCATACACCGTAGATATTTTCCACTTAATTCAATTGGAGTATAATGACATACAATAAACTGCATATTTAAAGTATAGAATTTGATGAATTAAAGGAGCTACACGAAAAGGAAGAGTACATAGTGCATATTTCAATTTGTATATAATAAGACTGTTAGGTAAGCTTCAACTGCTCTGTTAGGTACTTATTAAAAATTTAAGCTCCCTGAGCCTCTTTCCTTATTTCTCAAGGCAGTGCAGAATACTAAATATAATGTTAAATGAATCTTGTTAGAAAAGAAAGAAATGTATGGAAATTCATTTTTTTACTCCTAAGAAAACATTCCAGTATAGTGGTTGTGACTTGTGTGTGTGTGTGTGTGTGTGTGTTTGTACACATTTTTCTTTAAAATAAGCCCACTCCCAAATGTTTATACAATTTATGATATCATCTTTTATGTTGAAAGAAAATTTGAGGGAGAGTTGGAAAGGGTAGCACTGAAAAAGAATGAATGATTGAACTAACATGAAATAAAAAGGTGCAGATATATATATATATATAT
>NW_027401058.1:0-4662 GCF_003265705.2 Callorhinus ursinus
TACCTGGCAAAACTATCCTTGAAAAATGAAGGAAAAAAACATTCCATCCCATAGCAATGGAATACACATTCTTCTCTAGTGCCCATGGAACATTCTCCAGAATTGATCACATCCTAGGTCACAAATTAGGTCTCAACCGGTACCAAAAGATTGGGATCATTCCCTGCATATTTTCAGACCACAATGCTTTGAAACTAGAACTCAATCACAAGAGGAAAATCGGAAAGAGCTCAAATACGTGGAGGCTAAAGAGCATCCTACTAAAGAATGAATGGGTCAACCAGGAAATTAAAGAAGAATTTAAAAAATTCATGGAAACCAATGAAAATGAAAACACAACTGCCCCAAATCTTTGGGATACAGCAAAGGCAGTCCTGAGAGGAAAGGATATAGCAATACAAGCCTTTCTCAAGAAACAAGAAAGGTCTCAAATACACAGCCTAACCCTACACCTAAAGGAGCTGGAGAAAGATCAGCAAATAAAGCCTAAACCCAGCAGGAGAAGAGAAATAAAGAGCAGAAATCAATGAACTAGAAACCAAAAGAACAGTAGAACAGATCAACGAAACTAGGAGCTGGTTCTTTGAAAGAATTAACAAGATTGATAAACCCCTGGCCAGACTGATCAAAAAGAAAAGAGAAATGACCCAAATCAACAAAATCATGAATGAAAGAGGAGAGATCACAACCAACACCAAAGAAATACAAACAAGTATAAGAACATATTATGAACAACTCTATGCCAGCAAATTAGACAACCTGGAAGAAATGGGTGCATTCCTAGAGATGTATCAACTACCAAAATTGAACCAGGAAGAAATAGAAAACCTGAACAGACCTATAACCACGAAGGAAATTGAAGCAGTCATCAAAAATCTCCCAAGAAACAAAAGCCCAGGGCCAGATGGCTTCCTAGGGGAATTCTATCAGACATTTCAAGAAGAATTAATACCTATTCTCCTGAAACTGTTCCAAAAAATAGAAATGGAAGGAAAACTTCCATTTCCAAATTCATTTTATGAGGCCACCATTACCTTGATCCCAAAACCAGACAAAGACCCCATCCAAAAGGAGAATTACAGACCAATATCCTTGATGAACATGGATGCAAAAATTCCCACCAAAATACTAGCCAATAGGATCCAACAGTACATTAAAAGGATTATTCACCACGACCAAGTGGGATTTATCCCTGGGCTGCAAGGCTGGTTCAACATCCGCAAATCAATCAACGTGATACAATACATTAACAAAAGAAAGAACAAGAATCATATGGTCCTCTCAATAGATGCAGAAAAAGCATTTGACAAAGTACAGCATCCTTTCTTGATCAAAACTCTTCAGAGTATAGGGATAGAGGGTACATACCTCAATATCATAAAAGCCATCTACGAAAAACCTACAGCGAATATCATTCTCAATGGGGAAAGGCTGAGAGCTTTCCCCCTAAGGTCAGGAACGAGGCAGGGATGTCCACTCTCACCACATACTATTCAACATAGTATTAGAAGTCCTAGCCACAGCAATCAGACAACAAAAAGAAATCAAAGGCATCCAAATCGGCAAAGAGGAAGTCAAACTCTCACTCTTTGCAGATGATAGGATACTGTATGTGGAAAACCCAAAAGACTCCACCCCAAAACTGCTAGAACTCATACAGGAATTCAGTCAAGTAGCAGGCTATAAAATCAACGCACAGAAATCAGTGGCATTCCTATACACCAACAACAAGACAGAAGAGAGACAAATCAAGGAGTCGATCCCATTCACAACTGCACCCAAAACCATAAGATACCTAGGAATAAATTTAACCAAAGAGGCAAAGGATCTGTACTCAGAAAACTATAAAATACTCAGGAAAGAAATTGAAGAAGACACAAAGAAATGGAAAAACGTTCCATGCTCATGGATTGGAAGAACCAACATTGTGAAGATGTCAATGCTACCTAGAGCAATCTACACATTCAATGCAATCCCCATCAAAATACCATCCACTTTTTTCAAAGAAATGGAACAAATAATCCTAAAATTTGTATGGAACCAGAAGAGACCCCGAATAGCCAGAGGAATCTTGAAAAAGAAAAGCAAAGCTGGCGGCATCAAAATTCCGGACTTCCAGCTCTATTACAAAGCTGTCATCATCAAGACAGTATGGTACTGGCACAAAAACAGACACATAGATCAATGGAACAGAATCGAGAGCCCAGAAATGGACCCTCAACTCTATGGTCAACTTATCTTTGACAAAGCAGGAAAGAATGTCCAATGGAAAAAAGACAGTCTCTTCAACAAACGGTG
This sequence comes from Callorhinus ursinus, assembly GCF_003265705.2. Classification (NCBI taxonomy): domain Eukaryota; kingdom Metazoa; phylum Chordata; class Mammalia; order Carnivora; family Otariidae; genus Callorhinus; species Callorhinus ursinus. The sequence goes on from NW_027401058.1 coordinate 2,299, forward strand.
TTGGGAAAATTGGACAGCCACATGCAGAAGAATGAAACTGGACCATTTCCTTACACCACACACAAAAATAGACTCCAAATGGTTGAAAGACCTAAACGTGAGACAGGAGTCCATCCAAATCCTAAAGGAGAACACAGGTAGCAACCTCTTCGACCTCAGCCGCAGCAACTTCTTCCTAGAAACATCGCCAAAGGCATGGGAAGCTAGGGCAAAAATGAACTATTGTGATTTCATCAAGAGAAAAAGCTTTTGCACAGCCAAAGAAACAGTCCACAAAACCAAAAGACAACCGACAGAATGGGAGAAAATATTTGCAAATGACATCTCAGATAAAGGGTTAGTATCCAAAATCTATAAAGAACTTATCAAACTCAACACCCAAAGAACAAATAATCCAATCAAGAAATGGGCAGAAGACATGAACAGACATTTTTCCAAAGAAGACATCCAAATGGCCAACAGACACAGGAAGAAGTGCTCAACATCGCTTGGCATCAGGGAAATCGAAATCAAAACCTCAATGAGATACCACCTCATACCCGTCAGAATGGCTAAAATTAACAAGTCAGGGAACGAGAGATGTTGGCGGGGATGTGGAGAAAGGGGAACCCTCCTACACTGTTGGTGGGAATGCAAGCTGGTGCAGCCCCTCTGGAAAACAGTATGGAGGTTCCTCAAACAGTTGAAATTAGAGCTACCATTCGATCCAGCAATTGCACTACTGGGTATTTACCCCAAAGATACAAATGTAGGGACCCGAAGGGGTACGTGCACCCCGATGTTTATAGCAGCAATGTCCACAATAGCCAAACTGTGGAAAGAGCCAGGATGTCCATCGACAGATGAATGGATAAAGAAGAGGTGGTATATATACCCAATGGAATATTATGCAGCCATCAAAAGGAATGAGATCTTGCCATTTGCAACGATGTGGATGGAACTGGAGGGTGTTATGCTGAGTGAAATAAGTCAATCAGAGAAAGACATGTATCATATGACCTCACTGATATGAGGAATTCTTAATCTCAGGAAACAAACTGAGTGTTACTGGAGTGGTTGGGGGTGGGAGCGATGGAGTGGCTGGGTGATAGACATTGGGGAGGGTATGTGCTACGGTGAGTGCTGTGAATTGTGCAAGACTGTTGAATCACAGATCTGTACTTCTGAAATAACGCAACATATTTTACGAAAAAAGAAAAAGAAGAAGATAGCAGGAGAGGAAGAATGAAGGGGAGTAAGTCAGAGGGGGAGACGAACCAGGAGAGATGATGGACTCTGAAAAACAAACTGAGGGTTCTAGAGGGGAGGAGGGTAGGGGGATGGGTTAGCCTGGTGATGGGTATTAAAGAGGGCACATTCTGCATGGAGCACTGGGTGTTATGAACAAACAATGAATCATGGAACACTACATCAAAAACAAATGATGTAATATATGGTGATTAACATAATAAAAAAATTTTAAAAAATGAAGGAGAAAGACTTTTCTAGATAAACAAAAGCTGAGAAAATTCATTACTACTAGATCTGCATTCTATGAAATGCCAAAGGGAGTTCTTCAAATTGGAAAGTATGGTTAAAAAGAAAAAAGGATGTTAACCGGTAATATAAAATCATATGAAAGTATAAATCTCACAGAAATTGGTAAATACACAAATACAGAATAATGTATATTGTAATGATGGTGGGTAAGCTTTTAATCCTACTATAAAAGTTAAAAGTATTAAAAATATATAAATATATAAAATATATACAAATATAAAAGTATTAAAAAATAACTAAAATGTGTTATATTATTACTAAAACATGCAACTAAAAATAAAGATAAATAAACAATACAAATATACATAAATGTGGCATCAATAACTAAAGTGTTGTGGGGTAAAGAGAACAGTGTTTTGTATACAATGGAGTTTATCAGCTTATAATATAGTTATATTTTATGTGAGTCCCATGACAACCACAAAGAAAATGTCTAGAAATTACACAAAAGAAAGAAATCAAAGCATATCAATACAAAAATCAGTAAAAAGGAAATGAAGATAGCAAGACAGGAAAAGAGGGACACAAGAAGTATAAGACAAACAGAACACGAGTAACAAAGTAGTACTTCCCTATCAAAATCTATATTAAATATAAACAAACTCTTCAATCAAAAGACAGAACTGAATAGATGAAAAAAAAAAGTAAGATCCACTCTTATAAGAAAACACTGGGTAAAAGCTTCTTGATATGATGTTTTTTGGATATGAAACCAATACACAGCAAAGAAAATAAAAAATAGACAAGTGTGGTAATTAACATAACAATAAAAAATTTAAAAAAATAGACAAGTGTGACCACAACAAACTAAAAAGATTCTGGGGG
>NW_027401059.1:0-4660 GCF_003265705.2 Callorhinus ursinus
TTCACCAACAGCTGTTGTCCTTGAACTTGAGCAACAACAAACTGTACAGGCTGGATGGCCTATCTGACATCATAGAGATGGTCCCCACAGTCAAGATCCTGGACCTCTCCAAAAATGAGGTGGGAAGAGGGAGCCAGATCAAAGTTGGGGTTGTCAGTGGGTGGTAGTGCTCATACAAGTGATGACAGGAGGCAACAGAAGGTACCTGTGTGGAAAGGTGGGGACTGGGGGTGCAGGGACCTGTGTGTCTCTCTTTCCCTCGGACTCCTTTCCAGTTTCTTCCCCATATTTCTCAGCTGAACTTGGTGTGGGAGTTAAACAAGATGAAAGGGCTGGATCTTGAAGAGCTTTGGCTAGAAGGGAACCCCTTGTGTGACACCTTTCCAGACCAGCCCACCTACATAAGGTCAGTGTGAACACCTCTCACACGTCCTGGGAACCTTTGGTCCCGGGAGCCTGAACTGTCCCTGAGGATGCAGGTGTGCAGGAAGTTGCAACCCTGGTCCTCTAGAAGGACCATAAGTCCCACCTTCTCTTCTCTGTGTGTCCTTCACCTGTAAGGAGTTTCCTTCCTCTGACCTGCTCACCTATTCTCCTGGTCTGGGGTCTGTTTCTACCTCTCTGCAGCCAGTGTTCTTTTTTTTTTTTTTTTTTTTGCTTTTTTTAAAATGATCTTTTTAAAATTTTTTTATTTAAATTCAATTTAGTTAAAATTTAGTGTGTTATTATTTCCAGGAGTAGAATTTAGTGATTCATCAGTTCCATATAACACACAGGGCTCATTACATAAAGTGCCCTCCTTATGCATTCAGTGTTCCTTAGCATGCCCTCCAAGAGTGTGTTCCAAGAAGCAAGGTTCCTCCTCCTCACCAGGACCAGGAGCGACCAGTCTTGAGCCAGATATTGGTGCCTTGGACTGAGAATGGTCCTCCCAGTCCAGGGCCTCATGCTAAAACAGGCCTTCCTACCCCTTGCTGAGATGGGTTTTCCCTCACTTGTTCTGAGAGGGGACCTCCTTCTTTTGCTCCAAAAGGGTTGCCCTCTCTAATCTCAGGCTGCCATGGTGGCTTTCCTGCCCCATGATGAGGGCCGAGGTCCTGAGGGACTGCCATCGTGACATCCATTCCTCTGACCCAATGTCAGGAGCAAGGTCCTCCTTGGGAGAAACTAGGGTTCCCTGAGTCAAGGGGCCAGAAGTGGGTGACTGCTAGTGAGCAGAGGGCTTCCTGAGGCAGGAATGGAAGCCAGAGGGCAGAGGTGCTTGAGAGGACAGGAGGACAGGCCTCTCAGAGGCACTGCCCCCTCCCCTCCCTCCGCACGTGACAGCATCCTGACTGGTCCTTCAGAGGAGCCCTGGGTAGCCCGACATGTGTATAATCCCTCAGGCAAGGAACCGACTGGGACTGGAACAGGTGCACTGGGGTCATCAGGAGGGAAGGCGGTGATCATAAGAGGGGACCACAGACCCTCAGCCCCATGCTGACCTGGGGCTTGACCCTCTACTCCCTCTGGGGAAGGTCTCCTGCCCCCGTGGCTGCCTCATTTCCCATGCCCGGCTCAGACTGAGTTCACACGGGTGACAAAGTTTCAGCCAGCATGCGATGGGCCCCCAGCCCAACACCTGCATGTTTTCCATTGCTACGTCGGATGCCAGGGCCAGCCAGGGCAGATGAAGGAAAGGCCCGCAGGCAGAGAGCCATTTCCCCCTTCTCTCTTCCTCCCTGACCCCCACCACCATGGTAGAGCTTCTTTCCCTTCCCTTTGTTTTGCCTTCTCTTCCTCCTTTGTCTCTGGTTCCCCTATGTCTCTCCCACCTCTCCCCTCCTACCTTCACTCCCTCTTCTGTCTTCATCCCCCTACCTCTCCCTTCTTACCTCCTGGGCCTTGCCTCACTCACCTCCCTACCCCAGCATCCTGGGCTATCCCTGGGGGGGGTATCATGGTCCTGGAGCATGTTGGACCCCTAATGAGGTAGTAGAGCACTGGACTCCCACTCCATTCCCACTTTCTGGAGTCTTCAGTGGGGACTTGGAGGAAGGAAGGGAGGCAGGAAGGGAAAGGCATCCCTGGAGCCTGAGCTCTAAATTTTGTTTTTTTGTGGCACTGAAGAAGGGAGTCAGGGCCATCTAGGTGGGAGCTACCCAGTAGAAAGGAGAGGGAGGGAAGGGAGGGAAAGTGTAGAAGGAAGGCTTTGCAACCCTGACCTATCAGTCACTTCTTTCTATTTTGGATTTTTGACAGTGCCATCAAGGATTGTTTTCCTAAGTTGTTACGCCTGGTAAGTGACTACATTCATCATCGTTTCTTACTAACATTGATCACCACCACACCTGCCCTCAAGCCCTTTGGGCCTTGCTTAGATTACAGGTTTGTGTCAGAACCTGAACCATTTTAGGGGACCAGGACTCCTGAAAAAAACATGAATATGTTCTCTGGAAAAATGTACACACACACACACACACACACACAAGTTGCATATAATAGTAAATACTTTCAGGACATCATGATGAAGACACTCACTGTAATCTTGCCCATGTAATTTCCAGTGCTCTTTCATACCTAACCTCTGGCCCTCACCTTCTCTTGGGCTCATCTTTTCCCCTGATCATACAGGGCTGCCTCCCTGGTCTCCACTGTTGACTTCTTCCCTTCTCCAGGATGGCCAGGAGTTACCATCACCAATTATCATTGATACTGACACACCCTGCTTGATGAAGCCCTGCAAGGTGAGGGAAAATTGATCAACAACATTTGGGCTATTACAAGGGAGGCTTTATCAGCTGCATAATCTCAAATGTCTTTTGATTCCAGGAAAGTTACAAAGGATCTGATGCACTGAAGAATCTAGTCCTGCAATTCCTGCAGCAGTAAGTACTCCTGGGAATCTGGGGAAGGGGTTGGCTGGGATGGGTGAGGCCACCCAAGCTCACAACTGCTGAGTGGGTCTTGACATCTCATTTGGGGTCCAGACCACAGAGATGGACTGTCCTCATTACTCTCCAACAGATACTATTTGATCTACGATTCTGGAGACCGTCAGGGTCTCCTTGATGCCTACCATGATGAAGCCTGCTTCTCCCTGGCCATTCCCTTCAACCCCGAGGACCCAGCCCCGTGAGTAGCAAAGCTCCAACTCTGCTCCTGGGCCCTGTGGCTCCCCAGTGGATACAGGAAAGCTCCTGGAAATACCCACACCGGCCAGACCGCCACCTTCTGTTCCTCTTTCTCTACTAGAAGCAGCTTGTGCGAATACTTCAAGGAAAACAGGAATATGAAGAAGCCCAAGGAACCCTGTGCATGTATGATGAGGAAGATTGGGCAGGGAAAGGGGGTGTGCAGGGGTAATTATAAGGCTCAGGGTGTGGCAACCCTTGATCTTCACTTTCTTCTCCTCCCCCCATAGCCCTGTGTGTTCAGCCACTGAAGCATACAAAACATAACATCGTGGGCTCCCTCTGTGTACTGCCCAAAACACAGCATGACCTCAGCTCTTTCTTGGTGGACATGTGGTTCCAGACGGTGAGCACTGGCTTCCTCCCAAGGGCAGCCCCCAAAAGTCATGGATGGGTAGGAAGTTTAGTTGACTTAGCACCTGGGCCCTTCCATTTCAGGAGACGATGCTCTGTTTCTCTGTTAACGGGGTGTTCAAGGAAGGTGAGCATGCATTGAGCCCCTCCCCAGATGCCCCACTGCTCCCTCCCCGCTGGCTGGGCTCCCTCTCAGAACTGTCCCAGCTTCCCTGATCCCTTTCCTTCTCCTCCTATTCCGGCTGTGTTCTCCTGCCTCCACTCTGTCCCCAAACCATCCTGGTCTGAACCGGCTCTATGCCTGTCTGCCCCACACAGCTGGGGCATTAGGGACACAGTCTGTTTCCCTAATGAGTTTCATGGCTGTCATCCCAGATCCTTATTCTGAGAACTACCTGGGGTCGTTACTTAACCTCTAAGTTTCCTTGTTTGCAAAATGGGGCTAATAACACCCACCTCTCAGGCAGCTGTGAAAAAATGAATCAAATGACCTTGTGAAATGGTTGTCATACCACCTGTCACATAGTAGAGGCCTTGTCACTGGAAGCAGATTGTTCCTACTGTTGCCATCCCTATACCAGACACCCCGACTCCCAGTGAACAATTGTCCCCTTCAGCATGAGTATCATGTCAGACCCTGACTGGGAACACTGTGTGGGCACGTGAAGCATGTGTAACTCTAAAGGGGTATTGTTGTTTGTTGTTAAAGTGGAGGGAAAGTCTCAGTGTTCTGTTCGTGCTTTCACCCGGACCTTCATCGCTACCCCTGCCAGCAATTCCAGGTGAGTGCTACATTGTAGGTGGGAATGCTTGTCCCAGCTTGGGCTCAGGGGTGTGGGAACCTGGTAGTGAAGACATCTTGGTTTTCTCAATATTGTGGGAAGCAACAGGTAGATCCAAGGAGCAGTCCGGTCTGGTGGTTAAGAGCATGGGCTCTGGAGTTAGAGCACTAGGTTCTCTTCTTGACCCCAGCACTCACTGGGTGTGTGTGATCTTGGTTAAGTCACATGACCTCTCTGTGACTCATTGTCTTCCTTGGAAAATGGGGATTAGACTGTCCATTCCCTTGAGCTATTGTAAGGGATGAATGCGGGTGTAAAATCATCCCTGGGTTGCAGGTTAAGTACACATCT
>NW_027401060.1:0-4660 GCF_003265705.2 Callorhinus ursinus
TGGAGCATGAATAAAGTTACTATAATTTATTATCCAAAGGACAATCCTGAGAGTGAAGGGGAGCACTATTAATTATACCATAACAACAGGCTGAAGTTAGGATTACCCTAAACATAACCTGTAGTAGGAATAAGCAGCCCAGGTAGCCTCTTTCTTAAGAATAGAATATGTATGAATACAGGAGAGTAGACTCTTATCTGGTCCATGCACACTACCTTCTTACTATGGTTTGCTGTAGGCTAAATATACCTTTGTTTGCTGTTATTGTTGTTTACCCTTCTACTAACCACCGGTTAGCACCGGGCATCAAAAAAACTGACCACGCCTGGCATGGTACTATCTGTGGGTATTGGAGATCTGCTACAGAGGGCTCATCGGTCCTTATGATGAGAAACAATAATACGGACTTCAGCTGTTTTGATGATTCAAGCCACATTTCAAGTATTAGGAAATACATATTAATGGCATTAAGTATAAATAAAACCTAGTAAGAAATCACTGTACCCAGTGATTAATTTATAATCATTAAAAAGAATCATTTTCATTGCCATTCTAACTTAAGTGAACTGGGAAAGAAAAAACATTTAACTATCCACTTCTATTTACATTAACTTGATGTGGAACATATGCAAGCTGAAATGGCAAAATGGAAATACAAGAGAATATACTGTACCTTGTTTTACCTGTAAGGAACACACACCTGACAAAAGGCAATTTTCACATCCAAGGTTGGTTCACTGCAGTAGTGCAATAAATGGAGGCTCATAAATACCTATAAAAAAGGGGGGGGCATGAATTTCCAAATCACCTAATTGTTCATTATTTCATAGTATAAACTTTAATATAATTTGAATTAAATACAAGGTGTCATGCATAACATATATTCAGCATAATCTGTATCCTGACTAGTGACAGGTACCTTTCATAAATCATAAACACTAAATAATAAAATAAGGTAAAATGTCCTATTTTTATCATGATTAATACCACCACAATCATAAAGATTAGATGTAGGGAATTGGATATACTTAATAAGTTAAAGTTTAGAACATCCTTATTATACAGTGCTTTCAGTTCTAGGCATCTAACTTTAAAAATCTCAAACATATGCTCAAGAGCATATATATAAGGATGTTTATCATAGAATAAAGGGACTTTTAAATAAACTGTAATGGATAATAGAATTATATACAGGACGTGGAATAACTGAATTCAAACTTAAGGTATCAGCATAGATAAATTTTTCAAACATGATGTTGAATGGAGAAAAAGCAAGTTGCATAGGGGTATGAAGATCATTGTATTATTAACATAAAATTTTTAAATAAACAAAAATATGTACATTGCTTTGTTATACAATCATAAAACCAAGACTAAAAAAAATATTATTTTCCATATGTTTGAAATATTTTATAATTTTGCAAAGGAGAGGATAAAATCAATAATTTTTAAAGGAGAGGATAAAATCATGTAATGGTGGTAATGCCAAATTAGGTATTGTGTTAATCTGAGTATGATGAAGCAGCATCAGAGAAAACTGACTGAAACATTTTTCAGTTCAGTTAGGCACACTTTACTGAATGTTTATTGTATGCAAGACACAATTCTGTGAGTTAAACAATTTTAAAGCCACAATTGACACAAGACATCTGTTTCTGACAATATGATTGATTAGATATCTTGAAAACCACTCTCAGTGTAAAACTCCTAAAAAAGTTAGATGAAATATACAAAATATATTTTTTAATGCATAACCAAACTGCTGAAAGAAAGAAAGAGAAAAAGAAGAAAAATTCTGAGAGGCTGAAAACAAAGTGAAAGATTTCATGCAAAGAAGTAAATGAGCTGAAGCTGCCATTTGTCCCCAGGCCATCTGCTGATGTCTGAAGATGAGAACTTTAGTTTTTAAAGAGTAGCATGTAGAGTCCAGGAAACAAAGCTTAAAACATATCTATGGTGGGAAGTCACACTGAAGACACCTGCACTGAGCTTAGTAGAGGATTTTTGTTTGTTTGTTTGTTTTATTTCATGAGGTATATTCACAATGGTTGCGGCTTTTTTTTTTTTTTAATTTGAAATCAAGTTAGTTAACATCTAATGTAGTATTGGTTTCAGGAGTAGAATTTAGAATTTAGAAATTTATCACTTACATATAACACCCAGGGCTCATCCCAACAAGTGCCCTCCTTAGTGTCCATCACCAGTTAGCCCATCCCCCCCATCTTCACGTCCCCTCCAGCAACTCTCAGTTTGTTCAGTAGAGGAAGTTTTAAACAAACTTTAGGAGAGCTAGCAACACAATCCAAGAAGGAAGGTCTGAACTGCAAGAAAAAATACAAAGGAATTTGGCAGATTTTTTAAATTTAAGAAAGAATGAAAGGGCAAGAACATATAAGACGTGCCTTAAGAAGAGCAAAGTAAGTGTTTGTGGAGGTTAGGAGGTAGAAAGCTAAAGTAAACATACGTGGGATTGATGCAGAGATAGACCTATAAATAAGGAGCCAAAAACAGACACATACATACATACATGGAAGCCTAATTATGTTAAAGTCTGCATTTCAGATATATAGGGAAAGAAGAAACTATGCATTAAATCGTGCTGAGACAATAGGTCATGCATCAGAAATATGGAGGGTGGAAGGTGGGGAAGAAGCCCACCCCTGTTGAAAGACAATTTTCTAATTAGGTCTTTCACATTTCTGCATGTCTGACAAACAGAAGCACTGGCTGTTTTTATTCCAGACTACCTTCTCAAGGATAATAGCAAACAGTTTTGGAAGAGAGAGATACTATCTCCCTATGGAGCAAAGAAAGGGCAGGTTTGATTACTCTCCAGTATAGTAAAGATAAGGTGTCCCTCTGGGGCAAGCCATGCTTATTGCCAATTATAAAGATTTGGGTTCCTTACGCTTGGAGTTCCTCTTCTATAACAATAACCCACTGTATAGGCAGTAGTCACCTGACTTTCTTTGAATCACCCTGTGGGATTGGGGCCTAAGGAACTGGCATGAATGCTGACATTCTATCCACTGCTATTAATGTGAGTAATAAAGACCAAGGATCCATGTCTACTTCTTCAATTTGAGTGGTGCAGTCATGCATGTTTGTTTCATTATTATTTTTTAAAGCCTACATATATGAAATACTATTTGACATGTCAAATATTTTATAATAGAAAAAAAATTGAAGTGACACAAAGAACTAGTGGTCTTTTATTCTTTTGCTGGGCATTGCTTTGGAGGCACAAATGCCCGGAACCAAAACATTCATAATAGTCATTAATGGGAAATGATCTTGAAGAGAAATGCTGAGAGGTGTAAAGCAGGAAGATAGAAGAAACTGTGCTTGATAACATTAAACTACTGAATTGAGAAATTCTGGAACTTTTCTACTTCTAGACTTTCTGTTATATAAGAAGGCAACCCCCTCATAAAATAATTACTAAAATATAGCCAGAAAGTAAAAAATAAAACAACAACAAAACAACCTATTCTCAATTTTTAGTCTGTGAGATTATTTTATTGTATCCATGAGATTTCCATGAGATTTATGTATCATTTTTGCCAATTACCTCTACTTTTTAAAAAATTTTTAAGTTCAGTTTTAATTCAGGTATAATTTACACATAGCAAAATAAACAGTTCTTAAGTGTATAGGTTGATGAGTTTTGACAAATGCACATATCCATGTAACTCACATTTCAATGAAGATAAAAAATAGTCTGAAAACCCCTGTGCTCTTTTCTAGACAATATTCCCCACTCCCCAGGCAAACAATATTTTAACTTCTTTCACTATAAATTAGTTTTTTTTGTCCTAGAACTCGTATCAATGAGTTGGGCTTCTTTTGCTCAGCATTATGCTTTTAGTATTCAGCCATATTGGCATAAATTTTAGTAATTGTTCATTTTATGGTTTGGTTTAATGCAACACTGTGTGCTTATCCATTCTGTTTTAGGGCACTTGAGGTGCCTCTATTTTTTAACATTATTAATAATTCTGCTATGAATACTTATGTACATATATTTTTGTATAAATATGTTTTCATTCCTCTCAGGAAAAGTACTGAGAGAAAAAATTGTTGGATTATAAGATTAGGAATATGTTTAATTTATGAAAAACTGCCAGGCACATTATCAACCCCCTGCAGCAATGTAGGAAAATTCAGTCGTTTTATATCCTTGCCAACATTTGGTGTTATCAGTTTTCTAAATTTTAATTATTCTAATGAGTATTTAATAATATTTTGTTATAGTTTCATTTTTTATTTCCTTGATTACTAATGATGTTGAGCTTATTTTCATGTGTTTATTGGCCATTTATTTATCGTCTTTTGTGAAATGCCTTTTCAAGTCTTGTGCATTTACTGGTAGACTGTGGGTAGGGGGAGGAGGTTATCTGTCTTTTTATTACAAATTATAGCATATAGCGAACCATAATAAGAAGGTAGTGTGCATGGACCAGATAAGAGTCTGCTCTCCTGTATTCATACATATTCTATTCTTAAGAAAGAGGCTACCTGGGCTGCTTATTCCTACTACAGGTTATGTTTAGGGTAATCCTAACTTCAGCCTGTTGTTATGGTATAATTAATAGTGCTCCCCTTCACTCTCGGGATTGTCCTTTGGATAATAAATTATAGTAACTTTATTCATGCTCCA
>NW_027401061.1:0-2818 GCF_003265705.2 Callorhinus ursinus
AAAACTGAACCAGGAAGAAGTAAAAACCCTGAACAGACCTATAACCACTAAGGAAATTGAAGCAGTCATCAAAAATCTCCCAAGAAACAAAAGCCCAGGGCCAGATGGCTTCCCAGGGGAATTCTATCAGACATTTAAAGAAGAATTCATACCTATTCTCCTGAAACTGTTCCAAAAAAATAGAAATGGAAGGAAGACTTCCAAACTCGTTTTATGAGGCCACCATTACCTTGATCCTCAAACCAGACAAAGACCCCATCAAAAAGGAGAACTACAGACCAATATTCTTGATGAACATGGATGCAAAAATTCTCACCAAAATACTAGCCAATAGGATCCAACAGTATATTAGAAGGATTATTCACCATGAACAAGTGGGATTTATCCCTGGGCTGCAAGGTTGGTTCAATATCCGCAAATCAATAAACGTGACACATTAACAAAAGAAAGAACAAGAATCATATGTACCTCTCCATAGATGCAGAAAAAGCATTGGACAAAGTACAGCATCGTTTCTTGATCAAAACTCTTCACAGTATAGGGATAGAGGGTACATACCTCAATATCATAAAAGCCATCTATGAAAAACCTACAGCGAATATCATTCTCAATGGGGAAAAGCTGAGAGCTTTCCCCCTAAGGTCAGGAACGTGGCAGGGATGTCCACTCTCACCACTGCTATTCAACATAGTATTAGAAGTCCTAGCCACAGCAATCAGACAACAAAAAGAAATCAAAGGCATCCAAATCAGCAAAGAAGAACAAACTCTCACTCTTTGCAGATGATATGATACGTTATGTGGAAAACCCAAAAGACTCCACCCCAAAACTGCTAGAACTCATAAAGGACTTCAGTAAAGTGACAGGATATAAAATCAATGCACAGAAATCAGTGGCATTCCTATACACCAACAACAAGACAGAAGAGAGACAAATCAAGGAGTCGATCCCATTTACAATTGCACCCAAAAGCAAAAGATACCCAGGAATAAATCTAACCAAGGAGGCCAAGGGTCTGTACTCAGAAAACTTATAAAATACTCATGAAAGAAACTGAAGAAGACCACAAAGAAATGGAAAAACGCTCATGGATTGGAAGAACAAATATTGTGAAGATGTCAATGCTACCTAGAGCAATCTACACATTCAATGCAATCCCCATCAAAATACCATCCACTTTTTTCAAAGAAATGGAACAAATAATCCTAAAATTTGTATGGAACCAGAAAAGACCCCGAATAGTCAAGGAATGTTGAAAAAGAAAAGCAAAGCCAGCGGCATCAAAATTCCGGACTTCTAGCTCTATTACAAAGCTGTCATCATCAAGACAGTATGGTACTGGCACAAAAACAGACACAGAGAGGGGGCAGAGCAAGATGGCGGAGGAGTAGGAGACCTAGATTTCGTCTGGTCTCAGGAATTCAGCTGAATAGGGATCAAACCATTCTGAACACCTACGAACTCAACAGGAGATCAAAGAGGAGAGTAGCAACAACTCTCTGAACAGAGAAGCAACCACTTACTGGAAGGTAGGACGTGCGGAGAAGTGAATCCAAGGCGATATTCAGGATAGACGGTGGGGGAGGGGCCTCCGCCGGCCGCTTCTGGCAAGTGATAGAGCCGCGGAGCACAAAATCGGAAATTTTAGAAGTCGGCTCCGCGGAGGGACGTCGCTCCAGTGGCTAAGCGGGAGTGGAATCCTCCCGGGACAGTGTGGTCTCAGGACCCTCGGGGTCACAGAAAGACCGGGGGAGCCTGAGTGCGCCAGAGCTCCCAGGTATCGGAGCGGGGAAGCCGGCTGCAGAGACGGAGCTGAGGCGCGGGCTGTCAGCTCGGGGTGGCCATAAACTGTGATCCGCGGCCCAGTCGGGGAACGGCTCCCCCAGCAGGGATCCAACAAGCAGCAGATCCGGGGAGACTCCCCTTCCTTCCCGGGGAGGAGCAGCGCGGGATGGCACCGCAGGGATCTGCTGGGTTTGGAGACTCCACACGGGGTCGGGTGCCAGACATAGAAACGCTCGATCACAGGCCGGGTGAGCACGGGGCGCGGCCGGAGACCGGGGACACGGAAGTGACTGCTTTTCTCTGGGGGCGCACTGAGGAGCGGGGCCCCGAGTTCTCAGCTCCTCCGGGTGGAGATTGGGAGGCCACCATTTTTGCCCTGGTCCTGCAAGGCTGTACGGAGAGCTTGAAGGGAACAAAAGCTCCTGAGAGCAAACCCGAGCAGCTTGCTTAGCCCGGACCGACAAGGGCGGGGCAATTCAGCCTCCGGCAAAGACATTTGGAAACCACAGCAACAGGCCCCTCCCCCAGAAGATCAGCACGAACAGCCAGCAAGCCAAGACCAAGTTTACCGATCAAGGAGAACGGGAGAACTCCAGCGCTAGGGGAATACTGCACATAAAATTCATGGCTTTTTTTTTACCATGATTCATTAGTTCATCAAAGTTAATTTTTGTTAACTGTTTTTTTTTTCTTTTTCTTTTTCCCTTTTTCAACCAACATCTTATCAATCTCTTTTTAAAAAAAAAATTTTTTTATTTTTCATTTTTAGAGTCATATTTTATCCATTCATAGTAGTTACCCTTATTTTTGGCATATATATATATGTTGTTCTCTCTTTAAAATTTTGAGATAGAGTTTCTTCTAACAGATAAAAATATACCCTAAATCACTAGTGTATGGTTCTGTTCTAGTCTCCTGCCTGATCACATTCTCTCCCTTTTTTCTTTTTTTTTTAAATCTTCTTTCTTTTTTCAAACAACTTCTTATCTTATCAAGTCCTTTCATAAAATCTGTTATAATTTTCATCTTTACA
>NW_027401061.1:2918-4652 GCF_003265705.2 Callorhinus ursinus
TTTTTTTTTTTTTTCTCTCTCTTTTTTCTTTCTTTCCCTTTCTTTTCCCCTGGTTTCAGGTCTTTTCTGATTTGTATACAGTATATTTGCTGGGGACGTTGTAAACCTGTTAGCATTTTGTTCTCTCATTCATCTATTCTCCTCTGGACAAAATGACAAGACGAAAAAAATCACCTCAGCAAAAAGAACAAGAGGTAGTACCGTCAGCCAGGGACCTACTCAATACAGACATTAGTACGATGTCAGACTTAGAGTTCAGAATCATGACTTTAAAGATACTAGCTGGGCTTGAAAAAAGCGTGGAAGTTATCAGAGAAACGCTTTCTGGAGAAATAAAATAACTAAAATCTAACCAACTTGAAATCAAAAAGGCTATTGATGAGGTGCAATCAAAAATGGGGGCACTAACTGCTAGGATAAATGAGGCAGAAGAGAGAATCAGTGATATAGAAGACCAAATGATGGAAAATAAAGAGGCTGAGAAAAAGAGGGAGAAACAACTACAGGATCACGAGGGCAGAATTCGAGAGATAAGTGATTCGATAAGACGAAACAACATTAGAATAATTGGGATCCCAGAAGAAGAAGAAAGAGAGAGAGGGGCAGAAGGTATATTGGAGCAAATAATAGCAGAGAACTTCCCTAATGTGAGGAAGGAAACAGGCATCAAAATCCAGGAGGCACAGAGAACCCCTCTCAAAATCAATAAAAATAGGTCAACACCCCGACATCTAATAGTAAAACTTACGAGTCTCAGAGACAAAGAGAAAATCCTGAAAGCAGCTCAGGAGAAGAGATATGTAACCTACAATGGTAAAAATATTAGATTGGCAACAGACCTATCCACAGAGACCTGGCAGGCCAGAAAGGACTGGCAAGATATCTTCAGAGCACGAAAACGAGAAAAATATGAGGCCAAGAATACTATATCCAGCTAGGCTGTCATTGAAAATAGGAGAGATAAAAAGCTTCCAGAACAAAAAAAACTAAAGGAATTTGCAAACACGAAACCAGCCCTCCAAGAAATATTGAAAGGGGTCCTCTAAGCAAAGAGAGAGCCTAAAAGCAGCAAAGATCAGAAAGGAACAGAGACAACATACAGTAACAGTCACCTTACAGGCAATACAATGGCACTAAATTCATACCTTTCAATAGTTACCCTGAATGTAAATGGGCTCAATGCCCCAATCAAAAGACACAGGCTATCAGATTGGATTAAAAAACAAGACCCATCCATATGCTGTCTGCAAGAGACTCATTTTAGACCCAAAGACAGCCCCAGATTGAAAGTGAGGGGGTGGAAAACAATTTACCATGCACATGGACACCAAAAGAAAGCTGGGGTGGCAATCCTTATATCAGACAAACTAGATTTTAAAACAAAGACTGTAATAAGAGATGAGGAAGGACACTATATCCTACTTAAACGGTCTATCCAACAAGAAGATCTAAGAATTGTAAATATCTATGCCCCGAACATGGGAGCAGCCAATTATATAAGGCAATTAATAACAAAAGCAAAGAAACACATTGACAACAATACAATAATAGTGGGGGACTTTAACAACCCCCTCACTGAAATGGACAGATCATCTAAACAAAAGATCAACAAGGAAATAAAGACTTTAAATGAAACACTGGACCAAATGGACTTCACAGACATATTCAGAACATTCCATCCCAAAGCAACGGAATACACATTCTTCTCTAGTGCCCATGGAACATTCTCCAGAA
>NW_027401062.1:0-4650 GCF_003265705.2 Callorhinus ursinus
AAAATGTCATTGGAATTTTCATCAGGATGGCATTGAAGGTATAGATTCCTTTGGGCAGCATAGACATTTTAACAATATTTATTCTTCTGATCCATGAGCATGGAATATTTTCCCATCTTTTTGTGTCTTCTTCAGTTTCTTTCATGAGTGTTCTGTAGTTCCTAGAGTATACATCCTTTACCTCTTTGGTTAGGTTTATTCCGAGGTATCTTATGGTTTTTGGTCCTATTGTAAATGGAATCATTTCTCTAATTTCTGAAAAGATGGCAGAGGAGTAGTGGACCCTATTCCAACTAGTCCCCGGAATTGAGCTGGATATCTACCAGACCACTCTGAACACCCACAAAATCAGCCTGAGATGTAAGAAGATCTGGATATCTACAAACAGAATATAGAAGGTGGTTGGTTTTGAGGTACGAAGCAGGGAGCCAAGATTCCGCAGGCAGATATCAGAGGATAAACTTCAGCGGGAGGGAGCCTGGTCATGGGGATCCTACACCACCGGTGAGCGATAGCCTCCCACGCTGGGGACGGGGCACAGACTCGCAGACTGGTAGCCTTGGGGGAAAGGACTTTAGATGGAAACTGGAGCAGTGGGCCACACGTGCAAACTGGGGGTGACTGGTGGTTTTAGAAGTACAAAGGGCAGAGACAAGCCTGACTTGGAGGCAAGGACTGGGAGTGTTGCTGAGGGGTGCACAACCCAAGACATTGCTGTTTATAGCAGCACAGACAGAAACGGAGATAGTGTGGCCTGGAGAGCTCACTGAAGAACAGACTGTGATCTCTCTGCTCTGAGGCAGAGGGCTGGAAACAGTCTCTTCTGCTCTCTCAGAAGAGATGTGGAAAGCCGCCAGGGAAAGCCGCCAGAGAACAAAAGCTCCAAAAAACTGGTTCGCACTGAGCCCATCCCCCACCACAGGGGGCAGGGCAACTCTGCCCAAACAGGGTTGCCTGAGAAACAACGCGGCAGGCCCCTCCCCCAGAAGACAGGCTGGGAGAACAAGAGGCCAGCAACCCTAGGGTCCCTAGAAAACAGGTGCATCTTGCTTGGGTTCTGGTCAATAATTTGGACTCTATACATTCCCTCAACCACCCATCAACAGAATGACTAGGAGAAGGAACCCCCAAAATAGGAAAGACTCAAAGATTATGACATATGCCACAGATTTACAAATGGATTCAGATATAACCAAGATGTCGGAGATGGAATTCAAGCTAGCAATTGTGAAGACAATAGCTAGAATGCAGAAATCAATTAATGGCAACATAGAGTCTCTAAGGGCAGAAATGAAAGCTGAATTGGCAGAACTTAAAAATGCTATCAATGAGATCCAATCTAATCTAGATAATCTAACAGCTAGGGTAAGTGAGGCAGAAGAATGAATTATTGACCTAGTAGACAATTTAATAGATAAAATGGGAAAAGAGGAGGCCAGGGAAAAACAACTCAGAATCCATGAAAATAGAATCAGAGAAATAAGTGACACCATGAAGCATCCCAGTGTCAGAATTATTGGAATCCCGGAGGGGGTGGTGAGAGAGAGAGGACTAGAAGATATATTTGAGCAAATTGTAGCTGAGAACTTCCCTAATCTGGGGAATGAAACAAACATTCGTGTTTCTATTTCCTTGGTGTTAGTTGTGATCTCTCCCCTTTCATTCATAATTTTATTAATTTGGGTCCTTTCTCTTTTCTGTTGGATAAGTCTGGCCAGTGGTTTATCGATCTTATTAATTCTTTCAAAGAACCAGCTTCTAGTTTCATTGATCTGATCCACTGTGTGTCTGGTTTCTAATTCATTAATTTCTGCTCTAATTTTAATTATTTCTCTTCTAACACGTGGCTTAGGCATCGTTTGTTGCTTTTTCTCTAGTTCTTTAAGGTGTAGAGTTAGTTGGTGAATTCGGGATTTTTCTATTTTTTTTGGAATGAGGCTTGGATGACTATGTATTTCCCCTTAGGACCGCCTTTGCAGTATCCCAAAAGTTTTGGACAAATGTGTTTTCATTCTCATTGGTTTCCATGAATTGTTCAAGTTCTTCTTTGAATTCCTGCTTGACCCAAACATTCTTGAGCAGAGTGGTCTTTATTTTCCAAGTGTTCGAAATTCTTCCAAAATTTTTCTTGTGATTGAGTTCTAGTTTTAAAGGATTATGGTCTGGAAAGGCAAAGCAAGATGGCGGAGGAGTAGGAGACCTAGATTTCGTCTCGTCTTAGGAATTCAGCTGAATAGGGATCAAACCATTCTGAACACCTACGAACTCAACAGGAGATCGAAGAGGAGAGTAGCAACAACTCTCTGAACAGAGAAGCGACCACTTACTGGAAGGTAGGACGTGCGGAGAAGTGAATCCGAGGCAATATTCGGGAGGATAGACGGCGGGGGAGGGGGCCTCCGTCGGCCTCTTCTGGCAAGTGATAGAGCCGGGGAGCACAAAATCAGAACGTTTAGAAGTCAGCTCCGCGGAGGGACGTCGCTGCAGTGGCTAAGCAGGGGGTGGAATCCTCCCGGGACAGTGTGGTCTCAGGACCCTTGGGGTCACAGAAAGACTGGGGGAGCCTGAGTGAGCCACAGCTCCCAGGTATCGGAGCAGGGAAGCCGGCTGCAGAGACGGAGCTGAGGCGTGGGCTCTCAGCTCGGGGTTGCCATAAACTGTGATCCGCGGCCCAGTTAGGCCACTGCTCCTCCAGCAGGGACCCAACAAGTGGCAGAGCCGGGGAGACTCCCCTTCCTTCCCGGGGAGGAGCGGCGCGGGAACGAACCGCAGGGATCTGCTGGGTTTGGAGACTCCACACGGGGTCGGGTGCCAGAGATAGCAACGCTCGGTCACAGGCCGGCTGAGCACGGAGTGCGGCCGGAGACCGGGGACACGGGAGTGACTGCTTTTCTCTGGGGGCGCACTGAGGAGCGGGGCCCCGAGTTCTCAGCTCCTCTGGGTGGAGATTGGGAGGCCACCATTTTTGCCCTGGTCCTCCAAAGCTGTACGGAGAGCTTGCAGGGAACAAAAGCTCCTGAGATCAAACCTGAACAGCTTGCTTAGCCCGGACCGACAAGGGCGGGGCAATTCAGCCTCCGGCAAAGACATTTGGAAACCACAGCAACAGGCCCCTCCCCCAGAAGATCAGCACGAACAGCCAGCAAGCCAAGACCAAGTTTACCGATCAAGGAGAACGGGAGAACTCCAGCGCTAGGGGAATACTGCACATGGAATTCATGGCTTTTTTTTTTACCATGATTCATTAGTTCATCAAAGTTAATTTTTGTTAACTGTTTTTTTTTTCTTTTTCTTTTTCCCTTTTTCAACCAACATCTTATCAGTCCCTTTTTTTAAAAAAAACATTTTTTATTTTTCATTTTTAGAGTCATATTTTATCCCTTCATAGTAGTTACCCTTATTTTTGGCATATATATATCTAAGTTGTTCTCTCTTTAAAATTTTGAGATACAGTTTCTTCTAACAGATCAAAATATACCCTAAATCATTAGTGTATGGCTCTGTTCTAGTCTCCTGCCTGATCACATTCTCTCTTTTTCTTTTTTCTTTTTTTTCTTAAATCTTTTTCTTTCTTTTTTCAAACAACTTCTAACAAGTCCTTTTATAAAATCTTTTATAATTTTCATCTTTACAGTCATCTTCCATCCCTTCATTGTATCAACCCTTATTTTGTACATATATGTCTTTCTTCCTTTAAAATTTTAGGAGGCACTTTTTTCTAACAGACCAAAATACGCCCAAAATCTACTGTGTGGCACTGATCTATGCACTAGCCAGATCATATTTGATCATATTCTGCTTTTTTTGTATTGTTCTGTTTTTGTTTTTATCTTTTTTTTTCTTTTTTTTTCTCTTTCTTTTTTCTTTCTTTCCCTTTCTTTTCCCCTGGTTTCAGGTCTTTTCTGATTTGTATACAGTATATTTGCTGGGGACATTGTAAACCTGTTAGCATTCTGTTCTCTCATTCATCTATTCTCCTCTGGACAAAATGACAAGACGAAAAAATCACCTCAGCAAAAAGAACAAGAGGTAGTACCGTCAGCCAGGGACCTACTCAATACGGACATTAGTACGATGTCGGACCTAGAGTTCAGAATCATGACTTTAAAGATACTAGCTGGGCTTGAAAAAAGCGTGGAAGTTATTAGAGAAACCCTTTCTGGAGAAATAAAAGAACTAAAATCTAACCAAGTCGAAATCAAAAAGGCTATTGATGAGGTGCAATCAAAAATGGGGGCACTAATTGCTAGGATAAATGAGGCAGAAGAGAGAATCAGTGATATAGAACACCAAATGATGGAAAATAAAGAGGCTGAGAAAAAGAGAGAGAAACAACTACAGGATCACGAGGGCAGAATTCGAGAGATAAGTGATACGATAAGACGAAACAACATTAGAATAATTGGGATCCCAGAGAAGAAGAGAGAGAGAGAGGGGCAGAAGGTATATTGGAGCAAATAATAGCAGAGAACTTCCCTAATGTGAGGAAGGAAACAGGCATCAAAATCCAGGAGGCACAGAGAACCCCTCTCAAAATCAATAATAATAGGTCAACACCCCGACATCTAATAGTAAAACTTACGAGTCTCAGAGACAAAGAGAAAATCCTGAAAGCAGCTCGGGAGAAGAGATATGTAACCTACAATGGTA
>NW_027401063.1:0-1524 GCF_003265705.2 Callorhinus ursinus
CTTCTAATACTATGTTGAATAGCAGTGGTGAGAGTGGAC
The DNA here is from genome assembly GCF_003265705.2 of Callorhinus ursinus. NCBI lineage: Eukaryota > Metazoa > Chordata > Mammalia > Carnivora > Otariidae > Callorhinus > Callorhinus ursinus. Next base: position 40 of record NW_027401063.1, read on the forward strand.
ATCCCTGCCGCGTTCCTGACCTTAGGGGAAAAGCTCTCGGCTTTTCCCCATTGAGAATGATATTCGCTGTAGGTTTTTCACAGATGGCTTTTATGATATTGAGGTATGTACCCTCTATCCCTATGCTCTGAAGAGTTTTGATCAAGAAAGGATGCTGTGCTTTTTCAAATGCTTTTTCTGCATCTATTGATAGGATCATATGATTCTTGTTCTTTCTTTTGTTAATGTATTGTATCACGTTGATTGATTTGTGGATGTTGAACCAGCTTTGCAGCCCAGGGATAAATCCCACTTGATCATGGTGAATAATCCTTTTGATGTACTGTTGGATCCTATTGGCTAGTATTTTGGTGAGAATTTTTGCATCCATGTTCATCAAGGATATTGGTCTGTAATTCTTTTTGATGGGGTCTGTGTCTGGTTTTGGGATCAAGGTAATGGTGGCCTCATAAAATGAGTTTGGAAGTTTTCCTTCCATTTCTATTTTTTGGAACGGTTTCAGGAGAATAGGTATTAATTCTTCTTTAAATGTCTGATAGAATTCCCCTGGGAAGCCATCTGGCCCTGGGCTTTTGTTTGTTGGGAGATTTTTGATGACTGCTTCAATTTCCTTAGTGGTTATAGGTCTGTTCAGGTTTTCTATTTCTTCCTGGTTCAATTTTGGTAGTTGATACATCTCTAGGAATGCACCCATTTCTTCCAGGTTATCTAATTTGCTGGCATAGAGTTGCTCATAATATGTTCTTATAATTGTTTGTATTTCTTTGGTGTTGGTTGTGATCTCTCCTCTTTCATTCATGATTTTGTTGATTTGGGTCCTTTCTCTTTTCTTTTTGATAAGTCTGGCCAGCGGTTTATCAATCTTGTTAATTCTTTCAAAGAACCAGCTCCTAGTTTCGTTGATCTCTTCTACTGTTCTTTTCGTTTCTAGTTCATTGATTTCTGCTCTGGTCTTTATTATTTCTCTTCTCCTGCTGGGTTTAGGCTTTATTTGCTGTTTTTTTCTCTAGCTCCTTTAGGTGTAGGGTTAGGTTGTGTATTTGAGACCTTTCTTGTTTCTTGAGAAAGGCTTCTATTGCTATATACTTTCCTCTCAGGACTGCCTTTCTGTACCCCAAAGATTTTGAATAGTTGTGTTTTCATTTTCATTGGTTTCCATGAATTTTTTTAATTCTTCTTTTTAATTTCCTGGTTGACCCATTCATTCTTTAGTAGGATGCTCTTCAGCCTCCATGTATTTGAGTTCTTTCCGACTTTCCTCTTGCGATTGAGTTCTAGGTTCAAAGCACTGTGGTCTGAAAATATGCAGGGAATAATCCCAATCTTTTGGCCGTTTGAGACCTGATTTGTGACCTAGGATGTGATGAATTCTGGAGAATGTTCCATGGGCACTAGAGAATAATGTGTATTCCGTTGCTTTGGGATGGAATGTTCTCAATATATCTGTGAAGTCCATTTGGTCCAATGTGTCATTTAAAGTCTTTA
>NW_027401063.1:1624-4650 GCF_003265705.2 Callorhinus ursinus
TTCCATGGGCACTAGAGAATAATGTGTATTCCGTTGCTTTGGGATGGAATGTTCTCAATATATCTGTGATTCCATTTGGTCCAATGTGTCATTTAAAGTCTTTATTTCCTTGTTGATGTTTTGCTTAGATGATCTGTCCATTTCAGTGAGGGGGGGTGTTAAAGTCCCCCACTATTATTGTATTGTTGTCAATGTGTTTCTTTGCTTTTGTTATTTATTGCCTTATATAATTGGCTGCTCCCACGTTAGGGGCATAGATATTTACAGTTGTTAGATCTTCTTGTTGGATAGACCCTTTAAGTAGGATATAGTGTCCTTCTTCATCTCTTATTACAGTCTTTGTTTTAAAATCTCATTTGTCTGATATAAGGATTGCCACCCCAGCTTTCTTTTGGTGTCCATTAGCATGGTAAATGGTTTTCCACCCCCTCACTTTCAATCTGGAGGTGTCTTTGGGTCTAAAATGAGTCTCTTGCAGACAGCATATCGATGGGTCTTGTTTTTTAAACCAATCTGATAGCCTGTGTCTTTTGATTGGGCCATTTAGCCCATTTACATTCAGGGTAACTATTGAAAGGTATGAATTTAGTGCCATTGTATTGCTTGTAAGGTGACTGTGACTGTATATTGTCTGTGTTCCTTTCTCATCTATGCTGCTTTTAGGCTCTCTCTTTGCTTAGAGGACCTCTTTCAATATTTCTTGTAGGGCTGGTTTCGTGTTTGCAAATTCCTTTAGTTTTTGTTTGTCCTGGAAGCTTTTTACCTCTCCTTCTATTTTCAATGATAGCCTAGCTGGATATAGTATTCTTGGCTGCATCTTTTTCTCGTTTAGTGCTCTGAAGATATCACACCCGTCCTTTCTGGCCTGCCAGGTCTCTGTGGATAGGTCTGTTGCCAATCTAATGTTTCTACCATTGTAGTTACATATCTCTTCTGCCGAGCTGCTTTCAGGATATTCTCTTTGTCTCTGAGACTCGTAAGTTTTACTATTAGATGTCGGGGTGTTGACCTATTTTTTTGATTTTGAGAGGGGTTCTCTGCCTCCTGGATTTTGATGCCTGTTTCCTTCCCCACATTAGGGAAGTTCTCTGTTATTTTTTGCTCCAATATACCTTCTGCCCCTCTCTCTCTTTCTTCTTTTTCTGGGATCCCAATTATTCTAATGTTGTTTCATCTTATCGTATCGCTTATCTCTCGAATTCTGCCCTCGTGATCCTGTGGTTGTTTCTCTCTCTTTTTCTCAGCCTCTTTATTTTCTATCATTTGGTCTTCTATATCGCTGATTCTTTCTTCTGCCTCATTTATCCTAGCAGTTAATGCCCCCATTTTTGATTGCACCTTATTAATAGCCTTTTTGATTTCGACTTGGTTAGATTTTAGTTCTTTTATTTCTCCGGAAAAGGTTTCTCTAATAACTTCCACACTTTTTTCAAGCCCAGCTAGTATCTTTAAAGTCATGATTCTGAACTCTAGGTCCGACATCGTATTAATGTCAGTATTGAGTAGGTCCCTGGCAGACGGTACTACCTCTTGTTCTTTTTGCTGAGGTGATTTTTTTCGTCTTGTCATTTTGTCCAGAGGGGAACAGAATGAGAGAACAGAATGCTAACAGGTTAACAACCTCTCCAGCAAATATACTCTATACAAATCAGAAAAGACCTGAAACCAGGGGACAGGAAAGGGAAAGGAAGAAGAGAAAAAAAAAAAGGAAAAAGAAAAAGATGAAAACAAACAAAAACAGAACAGAAAAAAAAAACCAGAATATGATCAAATATGATCAGGCTAGTGCATAGATCAGTGCCACACACTAGATTTTGGGTGTATTTTGGTCTGTTAGAAGAAAGTGCCTGCTAAAATTTTAAAGGATGAAAGACTTATATATGTACAAAATAAGGGTTGATACAATGAGGGATGGCAGATGAGTGTAAAGATGAAAATTATAAAAGATTTTATAAAAGGAATTGATAAAGTTGTTTTTATTTTTTTTAATTTTTTTTATTTTTTGAAGATTTTATTTATTTATTTGACAGAGAGAGAAACAGCAAGAGCAGGAACACAAGCAAGGGGAGTGAGGGAGGGAGAAGCAGGCTTTCCTCCGAACAGGGAGCCCGATGTGGGACTCGATCCCAGGACCCTGGGATCACGACCTGAGTTGAAGGCAGATGCTTCACGACTGAGTCACCCAGGTGCCCAAGAAGTTGTTTTTAAGAAGAAAGAAGATTTAAAAAGAAAAAGAAAAAAGAAAAAAAAAGGGAGAGAATGTGATCAGGCAGGAGACTAGAACAAAGCCATACACTAGTGATTTAGGGTATATTTTGATCTGTTAGAAGAAATTGTAGCTCAAAATTTTAAAGAGAGAACAACTTATATATATATATGCCAAAAATAAGGTTAACTACTATGAAGGGATAAAAATATGACTCTAAAAACGAAAAATAAAAAATGTTTTTTGAAAAAAGGGATTGATAAGATGTTGTTTGAAAAAGGGAAAAAGGAAATTCAAAAAAAAACAGTTAAAAAATTAACTTTGAAAAACTAATGAATTATGGTAAAAAAGCCATGACTTCTATGTGCCGTATTTCCCTAGCGCTGGAGTTCTCCCGTTCTCCTTGATCGGTAATCTTGGTCTTGGCTTGCTGGCTGTTCCTGCTGATCTTCTGGGGGAGGGGCCTGTTGCCGTCGTTCCCAAATGTCTTTGCCGGAGGCGGAATTGCCCCGCCCTTGTGAGTCCGGGCTAAGCAAGCTGCTCGGGTTTGCTCTCAGGAGCTTTTGTTCCCTGCAAGCTCTTGGTACAGCTTTGGAGGACCAGGGTGAAAATGGTGGCGTCCCAATCTCCACCCGGAGGAGCTGAGAACTCGGGGCCCCGCTCCTCAGTGCGCCCCCAGAGAAAAGCAGTCACTTCCGTCTCCCCGGTCTCCGGCTGCACTGCGTGCTCACCTGGCCTGTGACCGAGCGTTTCTATCTCTGGCACCCGACTTGGTGTGGAGTCTCCAAACCCAGCAGATCCCTGCGGTGCGCTCCCGCGC
>NW_027401064.1:0-1524 GCF_003265705.2 Callorhinus ursinus
CTTCTAATACTATGTTGAATAGCAGTGGTGAGAGTGGACATCCCTGCCGCGTTCCTGACCTTAGGGGAAAAGCTCTCGGCTTTTCCCCATTGAGAATGATATTCGCTGTAGGTTTTTCACAGATGGCTTTTATGATATTGAGGTATGTACCCTCTATCCCTATGCTCTGAAGAGTTTTGATCAAGAAAGGATGCTGTGCTTTTTCAAATGCTTTTTCTGCATCTATTGATAGGATCATATGATTCTTGTTCTTTCTTTTGTTAATGTATTGTATCACGTTGATTGATTTGTGGATGTTGAACCAGCTTTGCAGCCCAGGGATAAATCCCACTTGATCATGGTGAATAATCCTTTTGATGTACTGTTGGATCCTATTGGCTAGTATTTTGGTGAGAATTTTTGCATCCATGTTCATCAAGGATATTGGTCTGTAATTCTTTTTGATGGGGTCTGTGTCTGGTTTTGGGATCAAGGTAATGGTGGCCTCATAAAATGAGTTTGGAAGTTTTCCTTCCATTTCTATTTTTTGGAACGGTTTCAGGAGAATAGGTATTAATTCTTCTTTAAATGTCTGATAGAATTCCCCTGGGAAGCCATCTGGCCCTGGGCTTTTGTTTGTTGGGAGATTTTTGATGACTGCTTCAATTTCCTTAGTGGTTATAGGTCTGTTCAGGTTTTCTATTTCTTCCTGGTTCAATTTTGGTAGTTGATACATCTCTAGGAATGCACCCATTTCTTCCAGGTTATCTAATTTGCTGGCATAGAGTTGCTCATAATATGTTCTTATAATTGTTTGTATTTCTTTGGTGTTGGTTGTGATCTCTCCTCTTTCATTCATGATTTTGTTGATTTGGGTCCTTTCTCTTTTCTTTTTGATAAGTCTGGCCAGCGGTTTATCAATCTTGTTAATTCTTTCAAAGAACCAGCTCCTAGTTTCGTTGATCTCTTCTACTGTTCTTTTCGTTTCTAGTTCATTGATTTCTGCTCTGGTCTTTATTATTTCTCTTCTCCTGCTGGGTTTAGGCTTTATTTGCTGTTTTTTTCTCTAGCTCCTTTAGGTGTAGGGTTAGGTTGTGTATTTGAGACCTTTCTTGTTTCTTGAGAAAGGCTTCTATTGCTATATACTTTCCTCTCAGGACTGCCTTTCTGTACCCCAAAGATTTTGAATAGTTGTGTTTTCATTTTCATTGGTTTCCATGAATTTTTTTAATTCTTCTTTTTAATTTCCTGGTTGACCCATTCATTCTTTAGTAGGATGCTCTTCAGCCTCCATGTATTTGAGTTCTTTCCGACTTTCCTCTTGCGATTGAGTTCTAGGTTCAAAGCACTGTGGTCTGAAAATATGCAGGGAATAATCCCAATCTTTTGGCCGTTTGAGACCTGATTTGTGACCTAGGATGTGATGAATTCTGGAGAATGTTCCATGGGCACTAGAGAATAATGTGTATTCCGTTGCTTTGGGATGGAATGTTCTCAATATATCTGTGAAGTCCATTTGGTCCAATGTGTCATTTAAAGTCTTTA
>NW_027401064.1:1624-4650 GCF_003265705.2 Callorhinus ursinus
TTCCATGGGCACTAGAGAATAATGTGTATTCCGTTGCTTTGGGATGGAATGTTCTCAATATATCTGTGATTCCATTTGGTCCAATGTGTCATTTAAAGTCTTTATTTCCTTGTTGATGTTTTGCTTAGATGATCTGTCCATTTCAGTGAGGGGGGGTGTTAAAGTCCCCCACTATTATTGTATTGTTGTCAATGTGTTTCTTTGCTTTTGTTATTTATTGCCTTATATAATTGGCTGCTCCCACGTTAGGGGCATAGATATTTACAGTTGTTAGATCTTCTTGTTGGATAGACCCTTTAAGTAGGATATAGTGTCCTTCTTCATCTCTTATTACAGTCTTTGTTTTAAAATCTCATTTGTCTGATATAAGGATTGCCACCCCAGCTTTCTTTTGGTGTCCATTAGCATGGTAAATGGTTTTCCACCCCCTCACTTTCAATCTGGAGGTGTCTTTGGGTCTAAAATGAGTCTCTTGCAGACAGCATATCGATGGGTCTTGTTTTTTAAACCAATCTGATAGCCTGTGTCTTTTGATTGGGCCATTTAGCCCATTTACATTCAGGGTAACTATTGAAAGGTATGAATTTAGTGCCATTGTATTGCTTGTAAGGTGACTGTGACTGTATATTGTCTGTGTTCCTTTCTCATCTATGCTGCTTTTAGGCTCTCTCTTTGCTTAGAGGACCTCTTTCAATATTTCTTGTAGGGCTGGTTTCGTGTTTGCAAATTCCTTTAGTTTTTGTTTGTCCTGGAAGCTTTTTACCTCTCCTTCTATTTTCAATGATAGCCTAGCTGGATATAGTATTCTTGGCTGCATCTTTTTCTCGTTTAGTGCTCTGAAGATATCACACCCGTCCTTTCTGGCCTGCCAGGTCTCTGTGGATAGGTCTGTTGCCAATCTAATGTTTCTACCATTGTAGTTACATATCTCTTCTGCCGAGCTGCTTTCAGGATATTCTCTTTGTCTCTGAGACTCGTAAGTTTTACTATTAGATGTCGGGGTGTTGACCTATTTTTTTGATTTTGAGAGGGGTTCTCTGCCTCCTGGATTTTGATGCCTGTTTCCTTCCCCACATTAGGGAAGTTCTCTGTTATTTTTTGCTCCAATATACCTTCTGCCCCTCTCTCTCTTTCTTCTTTTTCTGGGATCCCAATTATTCTAATGTTGTTTCATCTTATCGTATCGCTTATCTCTCGAATTCTGCCCTCGTGATCCTGTGGTTGTTTCTCTCTCTTTTTCTCAGCCTCTTTATTTTCTATCATTTGGTCTTCTATATCGCTGATTCTTTCTTCTGCCTCATTTATCCTAGCAGTTAATGCCCCCATTTTTGATTGCACCTTATTAATAGCCTTTTTGATTTCGACTTGGTTAGATTTTAGTTCTTTTATTTCTCCGGAAAAGGTTTCTCTAATAACTTCCACACTTTTTTCAAGCCCAGCTAGTATCTTTAAAGTCATGATTCTGAACTCTAGGTCCGACATCGTATTAATGTCAGTATTGAGTAGGTCCCTGGCAGACGGTACTACCTCTTGTTCTTTTTGCTGAGGTGATTTTTTTCGTCTTGTCATTTTGTCCAGAGGGGAACAGAATGAGAGAACAGAATGCTAACAGGTTAACAACCTCTCCAGCAAATATACTCTATACAAATCAGAAAAGACCTGAAACCAGGGGACAGGAAAGGGAAAGGAAGAAGAGAAAAAAAAAAAGGAAAAAGAAAAAGATGAAAACAAACAAAAACAGAACAGAAAAAAAAAACCAGAATATGATCAAATATGATCAGGCTAGTGCATAGATCAGTGCCACACACTAGATTTTGGGTGTATTTTGGTCTGTTAGAAGAAAGTGCCTGCTAAAATTTTAAAGGATGAAAGACTTATATATGTACAAAATAAGGGTTGATACAATGAGGGATGGCAGATGAGTGTAAAGATGAAAATTATAAAAGATTTTATAAAAGGAATTGATAAAGTTGTTTTTATTTTTTTTAATTTTTTTTATTTTTTGAAGATTTTATTTATTTATTTGACAGAGAGAGAAACAGCAAGAGCAGGAACACAAGCAAGGGGAGTGAGGGAGGGAGAAGCAGGCTTTCCTCCGAACAGGGAGCCCGATGTGGGACTCGATCCCAGGACCCTGGGATCACGACCTGAGTTGAAGGCAGATGCTTCACGACTGAGTCACCCAGGTGCCCAAGAAGTTGTTTTTAAGAAGAAAGAAGATTTAAAAAGAAAAAGAAAAAAGAAAAAAAAAGGGAGAGAATGTGATCAGGCAGGAGACTAGAACAAAGCCATACACTAGTGATTTAGGGTATATTTTGATCTGTTAGAAGAAATTGTAGCTCAAAATTTTAAAGAGAGAACAACTTATATATATATATGCCAAAAATAAGGTTAACTACTATGAAGGGATAAAAATATGACTCTAAAAACGAAAAATAAAAAATGTTTTTTGAAAAAAGGGATTGATAAGATGTTGTTTGAAAAAGGGAAAAAGGAAATTCAAAAAAAAACAGTTAAAAAATTAACTTTGAAAAACTAATGAATTATGGTAAAAAAGCCATGACTTCTATGTGCCGTATTTCCCTAGCGCTGGAGTTCTCCCGTTCTCCTTGATCGGTAATCTTGGTCTTGGCTTGCTGGCTGTTCCTGCTGATCTTCTGGGGGAGGGGCCTGTTGCCGTCGTTCCCAAATGTCTTTGCCGGAGGCGGAATTGCCCCGCCCTTGTGAGTCCGGGCTAAGCAAGCTGCTCGGGTTTGCTCTCAGGAGCTTTTGTTCCCTGCAAGCTCTTGGTACAGCTTTGGAGGACCAGGGTGAAAATGGTGGCGTCCCAATCTCCACCCGGAGGAGCTGAGAACTCGGGGCCCCGCTCCTCAGTGCGCCCCCAGAGAAAAGCAGTCACTTCCGTCTCCCCGGTCTCCGGCTGCACTGCGTGCTCACCTGGCCTGTGACCGAGCGTTTCTATCTCTGGCACCCGACTTGGTGTGGAGTCTCCAAACCCAGCAGATCCCTGCGGTGCGCTCCCGCGC
>NW_027401065.1:0-4648 GCF_003265705.2 Callorhinus ursinus
TCTAACAGATCAAAATATACCCTAAATCACTAGTGTATGGCTTTGTTCTAGTCTCCTGCCTGATCACATTCTCTCCCTTTTTTTCTTTTCTTTTTTCTTTCTTTTCTTTGTTTTTTTTTTTTTTTAAATCTTCCTCTTTCGTTTTTCAAACAACTTCTTATCATATTAATTCCTTTTATAAAATCTTTTATAATTTTCATCTTTACAATCATCTTCCATCCCTTCATTGTATCAACCCTTATTTTGTACATATATAAGTCTTTCTTCCTTTAAAATTTTAGGAGGCACTTTCTTCTAACAGACCAAAATAAGCCCAAAATATAGTGTGTGGCACTGATCTATGCACTAGCCTGATCATATTTGATCATATTCTGTTTTTTTTGTTTTGTTTTGTTCTGTTTTTGTTTCTTTTTATCTTTTTCTTTTTCTTTTTTTCTCTTTCTTTTCTCTTTCTTTCCCTTTCTTTTCCCCCGGTTTCAGGTCTTTTCTGATTTGTATAGAATATATTTGCTGGGCACATTGTTAACCTGTTAGCATTTTGTTCTCTCATTCATCTGTTCTCCTCTGGACAAAATGACAAGATGAAAAAAATCACCTCAGCAAAAAGAACAAGAGGTAGTACCATCTGCCAGGGACCTACTCAATACGGACATTAGTACGATGTCAGACCTAGAGTTCAGAATCATGACTTTAAAGATACTAGCTGGGCTTGAAAGAAGTGTGGAAGTTATTAGGGAAACCCTTTCTGGAGAAATAAAAGAACTAAAATCTAACCAATTCGAAATCAAAAAGGCTATTAATGAGGTGCAATAAATGGGGGCACTAACTGCTAGGATAAATGAGGCAGTAGAGAGAATCAGCAATATAGAAGACCAAATGATAGAAAATAAAGAGGCTGAGAAAAAGAGAGATAAACAACTACAGGATCATGAGGGCAGAATTCGAGAGATAAGTGATACGATAAGATGAAACAACATTAGAATAATTGGGATCCCAGAAGAAGAAGAAAGAGAGAGGGAGGCAGAAGGTATATTGGAGCAAATTATAGAGCAGAGAACTTCCCTAATGTGGGGAAGGAAACAGGCATCAAAATCCAGGAGGCACAGAGAACCCCTCTCAAAATCAACAAAAATAGGTCAACATCCCGACATCTAATAGTAAAACTTACGAGTCTCAGAGACAAAGAAAAAATCCTGAAAGCAGCTCAGGAGAAGAGATATGTAACCTACAATGGTAGAAACATTAGATTGGCAACAGACCTATCCACAGAGACCTAGCAGGCCAGAAAGGACTGGCATGATAGCTTCAGAGCATTAAACGAGAAAAATATGCAGCCAAGAATACTATATCCAGCTAGGCTGTCATTGAAAATAGAAGGAGAGAGTGTCAGAGCCGCTGCCGCCAAGTCCGGATTCAACCTTGCGTGCCACTGACGCCCGCCCGCCCGACGTGCACTCCCGATTCCTTTTGGTTCTAAGTCCAAAATGGCAACTCTCAAAGATCAGCTGATTCAGAATCTTCTTAAGGAAGAACATACCCCCCAGAATAAGATCACAGTTGTTGGGGTTGGTGCTGTTGGCATGGCTTGTGCCATCAGTATCTTAATGAAGGACTTGGCAGATGAACTTGCTCTTGTTGATGTCATGGAAGACAAACTGAAGGGAGAGATGATGGATCTCCAGCACGGCAGCCTTTTCCCTAAAACACCAAAAATTGTCTCTGGTAAAGATTATAATGTGACTGCAAACTCCAAGCTGGTTATTATCACAGCTGGGGCACGTCAGCAAGAGGGAGAAAGATGTCTTAATTTGGTCCAGCGTAACATGAACATCTTTAAGTTCATCATTCCTAATATCATAGAATATAGCCCAAACTGCAAGTTGCTTGTCGTTTCCAATCCAGTGGATATCTTGACCTATGTGGCTTGGAAGATAAGTGGCTTTCCCAAAAACCGTGTTATTGGAAGTGGTTGCAATCTGGATTCAGCCCGGTTCCATTACCTAATGGGGGAAAGACTGGGAGTTCACCCATTAAGCTGTCACGGATGGGTCCTTGGGGAGCATGGAGACCCAGTGTGCCTGTATGGAGTGGAGTGAACGTTGCTGGTGTCTCTCTGAAGAATCTGCACCCTGACTTAGGCACTGATGCAGATAAGGAACAGTGGAAAGAGGTTCACAAACAGGTGGTTGACAGTGCCTATGAGGTGATCAAACTGAAAGGCTACACCTCCTGGGCCATTGGACTGTCTGTGGCAGATCTGGCCAAAAGTATAATGAAGAATCTTAGGCGGGTGCATCCAATTTCCACCAGGATTAAGGGTCTCTATGGAATTAAAGATGATGTCTTCCTTAATGTCCCTTGCATCTTGGGACAGAATGGAATTTCAGATGTTGTGAAGGTGATACTGACTTCTGAGGAGGAGGCCCGTTTGAAGAAGAGTGCAGATACACTTTGGGGGGTCCAAAAGGAGCTGCAGTTTTAAAGTTTTCTAATGTACCACTTCACTGTCTAGACTATAGCAGGATTTTAGTTGGAGGTTGTGTATATTATCCTTATTATCTGATCTGTTACTCAAGTAATATTAAAATGGCCTAAGAAAAAACGTCAGTTTCCTAAAGTTCCAAATAGGAATGGTTCACCAAACCCTACAGCTGTATCCTGGTACTGGATGATACCTGTCTTTGTAGTCCTAAATTGGTTAACGTAAGTTAGCCCCACCGTCTCAGAGGCTCCACTGCCAGAGCTGCGGTTGCTCTGCACACCAGATGTGTGTTTACTGTGTGTCACTTCAGGTTCCTTCCCCCAACACCCGACATGCCTAGTCTATCTTTTCCAATCAGTCATGTTCTGGGATCCAATGTATAAAATCAATATTGCATGTATTGTGCGTAACTGTCCTAAAGGATCTTACTTTGTGTACCATGTATGTCAGAATATGGTGTACATGGCCATATAATGTAAAAAGATAATGCAGCCAACTAAGTGTCATACCAACTAAAATACCAAATAAATTTTGAACGGTGACTCTTTTTTGAAAAAAAAAAAAGAAAAGAAAAGAAAGGAGAGATAAAAAGCTTCCAGGACAAACAAAATCTAAAGGAATTTGCAAACACAAAACCAGCCCTACAAGAAATATTGAAAGGGGTCCTCTAAGCAAAGAGAGAGCCTAAAAGCAGCATAGATCAGAAAGGAACACAGACAATATACAGTAACAGTCACCTTACAGGCAATACAATGGCACTAAATTCATATCTCTCAATACTTACCTTGAATGTAAATGGGCTAAATGCCCCAACCAAAAGACACAGGCTATCAGATTGGATTAAAAAACATGACCCATCAATATGCTGTCTGCAAGAGACTCATTTTAGACCCAAAGACACCCCCAGTTTGAAAGTGAGGGGGTGGAAAACCATTTAACATGCTAATGGACACCAAAAGAAAGCTGAGGTAGCAATCCTTATATCAGACAAATTAGATTTTAAAACAAAGACTGTAATAAGAGATGAGGAGGGACACTATATCCTACTTAAAGGGTCTATCCAACAAGAAGATCTAACAATTCTAAATATCTATGCCCCTAACATGGGAGCAGCCAATTATATAAGGCAATTAATAACAAAAGCAAAGAAACACATTGACAACAATACAATAATAGTGGGGGACTTTAACACTCCCCTGACTGAAATGGACAGATCATCTAAGCAAAAGATCAACAAGGAAATAAAGACTTTAAATGAAACACTGGACCAGACATATTCAGAACATTCCATCCCAAAGCAATGGAATACACATTCTTCTCTAGTGCTCATGGAACATTCTCCAGAATAGATCACATCCTAGGTCACAAATCAGGTCTCAACCGGTACCAAAAGATTGGGATCATTCCCTGCATATTTTCAGACCACAATGCTTTGAAACTAGAACTCAATCACAAGAGGAAAGTCGGAAAGAACTCAAATACATGGAGGCTAAAGAGCATCCTACTAAAGAATGAATGGGTCAACCAAGAAAGTAAAGAAGGATTAAAAAAATTCATGGAAACCAATGAAAATGAAAACACAACTGTTCAAAATCTTTGGGATACAGCAAAGGCAGTCCTGAGAGGAAAGTATATAGCAATACAAGCCTTTCTCAAGAAACAAGAAAGGTCTCAAATACACAACCTAACCCTACACCTAAAGGAGCTGGAGAAAGAACAGCAAATAAAGCCTAAACCCAGCAGGAGAAGAGAAATCATAAAGATCAGAGCAGAAATCAATGAACTAGAAACCAAAAGAACAGTAGAACAGATCAACGAAACTAGGAGCTGGTTCTTTGAAAGAATTAACAAGATTGATAAACCCCTGGCCAGACTGATCAAAAAGAAAAGAGAAATGACCCAAATCAACAAAATCATGAATGAAAGAGGAGAGATCACAACCAACACCAAAGAAATACAAACAATTATAAGAACATATTATGAGCAACTCTATGCCAGCAAATTAGAGAACCTGGAAGAAATGGGTGCATTCCTAGAGATGTATCAACTACCAAAATTGAACCAGGAAGAAATAGAAAACCTGAACAGACCTATAACCACTAAGGAAATTGAAACAGTCATCAAAAATCTCCCAAGAAACAAAAGCCCAGGGCCAGACGGCTTCCC
>NW_027401066.1:0-1016 GCF_003265705.2 Callorhinus ursinus
ATGCCGGGATGTCATTTCTAAGCTGATGGAGTCTGTGACTTCTCCTGGTTCCCTCTGTCCTGTGTTCATTCTCTGTCTCCTTCTTTGTCTCTGTGTCTGTGTCTCTCACAAGAGCAGGTCTGTGGGTTCCATAGGCGATGTGAGAACCCTCAGAAGCCTCCCTTGTCCCCGTTACCCTCCCTGGTCCTGGGGTTCCGTTACGGCCTAAGGCCTCCTCACCCTGACCGGAGCAGTGATTCTGGATCCTCTTCCACATGGGGACCCTGAGGCTGCAACAAGGAGGGCCCTGAACTTGGTCTCCAGACTGGTGGCCCTGTGCTCTGCCACGTTCTGCGTAGCCAGATCTTCAGCCCCCAAGCCCCGAGTCTGTCCTCTGCTGAAAAGCACCTCGAGGGGTTAGAAACCATGTTCCCAAGACTATGATCTCAGGGGTTCCGGGATGGATATCCAAGGCCAACAGGCAGGTCTACAAGACTGTCGGAACCTTGGGACACTGCATCTCTGCAGCCCAAGTGACAGCAGAGTAAGTTGAGGCCTTTTGTGCTATAGCCCTCCGGACTTGGGGGTGCGTATCTCTTCCTACTGCCAAGCGCCCAGGGTGGTGGTGGATAAAGGAACCCAGACCCTGTCTTTTCCCCGTGCCCTGGCAACCCCCTGGGTCCCTTGGGGAATCCTGATCATCAAGCGGACTGTCGCACCATCCCTATGGGGCCTGGTTCCGTGTCCTGCAGCCCCACAGTGAGGAGAAGTGAGGCCAGGCAGTAGCAGGGAGAGGGCAGATTGGACTCTCCCTTGGTGCCATAGATCCCTGATCAATGCAGACCTGTTGTGTGCTGGCCCCTCGGGCACCGAGATTCCAGCTCCTGGTCTGGCTCCGGGAGGGATACCAGAGTGTGGCTCCTGCTAGCTCTGATGTGTCACTCTCTCCTGGAGCTACAGCCTGTCCATGCAGCTGAACTCCACCTCCTAGTCGGCCAGCTCACCTTCACGCTCAAGAAGAGGCCATCATGAATGTC
>NW_027401066.1:1116-2722 GCF_003265705.2 Callorhinus ursinus
TCCCTATGGGGCCTGGTTCCGTGTCCTGCAGCCCCACAGTGAGGAGAAGTGAGGCCAGGCAGTAGCAGGGAGAGGGCAGATTGGACTCTCCCTTGGTGCCATAGATCCCTGATCAATGCAGACCTGTTGTGTGCTGGCCCCTCGGGCCCCGAGATTCCAGCTCCTGGTCTGGCTCCGGGAGGGATACCAGAGTGTGGCTCCTGCTAGCTCAGATGTGTCACTCTCTCCTGGAGCTACAGCCTGTCCATGCAGCTGAACTCCACCTCCTAGTCGGCCAGCTCACCTTCACGCTCAAGAAGAGGCCATCATGAATGTCAGGGGCCAGTGCGTGGCTGCTCAGTCAGGCGAGGGCTCAATTTCAACTGAGGGAGACTCTGGCTTGTCTAGCAGGGGCTCTGGATGGCTGCCTTTCTATCTCCTCTGCTGACGAGCTCTGGGACTGGAGCCATTTTACCCCCCTCGCTGGGCCTCGCTCTCCTCCTCTGTGCGATGGGTTGATGCTGAATGATCCCTCTCATGGGGGGAACATGTGGAGTGCTGGTGATTGACGTAAGCCTGGCACGGAGCCTGGATTGCAGAGTGCACAGGGTGATGTTGAGAGGTGTGGACAGTTAGCACTCCTTCCCCGGAAAGCAATTTAGGTCTTCCCTGCAGCCGCCAGGCCACTAGTTGGGAGCCGAGGATCAGTGCCCGACCACACTCCTGACACCGGGGCCCTGCGTGTGGCTCTTCTTTAGCACTGGGACACGGTGGGGACCGCGGGACTTTGGGCCAGCTCCTCTCTCTGGGGGAAGGAGACGAAAGAAGGCTTTCCTTGGGGACCCCCAAGGCCACGTAAGATGGGTGGAGGCTTCCCCCAAAACAGTACATTGAAATTCTGCTTCTGTAAAAACCTGAGCGTTGGGCTTTGGTTATTTCACTTGCGGGGCTGACGAGATACACTTGTTCTCCAAGACTCCTCCTGAGATGAAGTGCCCTTGCAGGTCCCGGTCATCCTGGAGTCGGGGAGGGGAGAGGGGCCAGTCCCCTCCCCTGCTCCTGCAGGAGACCTGTCCTACCAAACCAGGATGGTTTTGGGTCGTGGTCTTGGGCTAGGGTTGGAGAGAGCCTGTCACTGCTCCTGACTCTGCGGCGGAGAGGGCCTTTTTTAGACATAGCAACAGCCACCGAAGACAGGGCCTTCAGAAAGAACACACTCTTGCACTCGGTCCCGCCCCAGGACATTGGCTGCCTTCCCCAGCTCCAGAGGAAGAGGATAACCTCTGCTTTTTTGGGCTTTGGTCCTCTGAACCACGAGCAAGCACTGAAAAGTGTCTACCGCTCCTCTGGAAGTGCACCAGCCCTGGGGGGGCCAGTCACTGTGCACACACGAAGACGGACAACGTACTAAGTAAGTGCCGGAGTTCATCCTGTTCAAATGGGTGCGGGACGGTGGGGTTTGCTGCTTCTGTGCCCTCCAGTGGGTCGCCTTTCCTAGGATGGAAAAGCTCCTGGAGTCGCCTCTCTGTCCTTTGAGCTCCGTTCCTGCTGGTTTCAGGACCAAGGGACTCCAACTGAGCATTGTGCCCTATGTCCTCATGGCGATGGTGGTAATGGTCCGTTATGA
>NW_027401066.1:2822-4648 GCF_003265705.2 Callorhinus ursinus
GTACTAAGTAAGTGCCGGAGTTCATCCTGTTCAAATGGGTGCGGGACAGTGGGGTTTGCTGCTTCTGTGCCCTCCAGTGGGTCGCCTTTCCTAGGATGAAAATGCTCCTGGAGTCGCCTCTCTGTCCTTTGAGCTCCGTCCCTCTGGTTTCAGGACCAAGGGACTCCAACTGAGCATTGTGCCCTATGTCCTCATGGCGATGGTGGTAATGGTCCGTTATGATTGTCTGGGAGGGTCCTTCTGGTTCCTGCTCGCCTAGGCACATGTGCGGTAGCCCGAGGCCCGGAGTCATCCCACAATTTCAGCATTGTGCCCTTGTTCCCCTGGGATGGTGCTAATGGTCATTTGGGATTGTCGGGGAGGGCCCTCCATGTTCCCGCTCCCCCCAGGCACAGGTGTGGTGGCAAGAAGCCCCAGAGCAGTCCTCCAACGTCAGCACTGTGCTCCATATCTTCAGGGATGGTGCTAATGTTCCACCAGGATCATCTGGGAGGGTCCTCCATGTTCCCGCTTCCTCAGGCACAGGTGTGGTGGCAAGAAGCCCCAGAGTCCTCCCCCAAATCCAGCATTGTGCCTCCAGGGGTCCTGGAGCTGGTCATGGGCTGTCAAGAGGTTACAGGTGGATCCTCCAGGTGGGGCCTGGGGGCTGGAGTAAACCAGATCGCACACAAGTTGCATGAGGAACAGGTGAGTTGAGTTGTTCATTTGGAAGAGTACTTTCGCTTCTCCAAAAAGGTCAAAGTCATTGGTCTACTTTAGAATGAAGATAATGACTACTTAGAAACAAGTGTGTCTTTCCCCTTCTCCCAGAAATGGAAGCAGGTGTGTAGGCCATAGGTCAGAGGACCTACTTATCCCCAGCTGACAGCACTTATCTGCTCTGCATCTAGGAGACTCAAGTTTTTGAACATCATCCTGTGAGTCAGTGATGCAGCATGTCACAGGATGTCAGGGTTCTGAGAAAGCAGCAGTTCCATTTGGCACAGTGTCATCTTCCTGTCAGGACTGGCGGTCAAATTTCTAATGAACCCCAAACTTCCGGCGATTTCCTCTTTTCTCTAGTTGACCCAGGGTTCGGGTTAGAGTTGGGTACGGGTTACGACATGGGTTAGGGTACGGGAGAGGGTTAGGGTACGGGTGAGTGTTAGGGTACGGTTTATGGTAGGGGTTAGAGATAGGGTACGTGTTAGGGCACGGTTTACGTTACAGGTTAGGGTTTAGGTTTAGGGTACCCTTTATGGTACGGGTTAGGGTTAAGGTACGCTTTAGGTTTAGGGTGCGGTTTAGGGGAAGGGTTAGGGGTTAGGGTTTGGGTAGCTGTTAGGTTTAGGGTACTGGTTAGTTTTAGGGTAGAAGTTAATAGTAGTGTTAGGGACCTCTACACATGTTCCGTGCCTGCTATCACAGGAGGCTAGTGCAAACCTGGCATTGCAAGAAGGAGCCAGGGGCTGCGCTTAGCATGGAACACAGCTGAGAGGGCCTTGATTCGGCTCTGGGGACCAGGCAAACCCACCCCCCTCCTGCCTGTGTCCCAGCCCCCGTGGGAATGTAGTCATGAACAGATTCTGAACTTCTCCTCTCCCAACACAGACTTCCAGGGGCTCCCATTACGGTGAGGCGCAGGTCCATGGTCCCCGTCTGTGCCCATGTGCTGGGCAGTCCCCACCGTGGCTCCTGGCAGCCCTGAGTCCTGGTCACACATCCCTGTGGAATCTCCTCCCCTCCAGGGTGGATGGCCAATGTGACGGCGCTCTCAGGAATAGAATGGCACAAAATGCTGGGATGTCATTTCTAAGGTGATGGAGTCTGTGACTTCTACTGGTTCC
>NW_027401067.1:0-1001 GCF_003265705.2 Callorhinus ursinus
GGTTTATCCCTGGCCTTCCCAAGCCAACCCCCAGCACTGGGTGACAAGGGCCCTCCCCTCTGCCCACCTGAGCATCTGCTCCTTTCATCAGGCCCTCACCTCAGTCTCTCTGAGACCCGGACTCAGAAGTCCAGACTCACCACATGTTCCAATCAGCCCCCCTCCCCCCAGTGGACCTTCCCTGACTGACGCTGTGCTGGGGTTCAGGGTCCTTCACTCCTCCCTCTGCATCCTCACCGTAAAGCCCAGCAGGACCTGAGACCTCCCCTCTGCCCAACGAGGGAGGACCTTCTCCTTCTGCCAAGGCATCCAGCGTCTTTGAGACCCGGATGCGGAAGTCAGGACTCACCACGTGTTCCCATCACCCACCCACCCCCCGCCACGGACCTTCCCAGACTGAGGCTGGGCGGGAGTACAGGGTCCCTCAGTCCTCCCTCTGCATCCTCAGCGTGAAGCCCAGCAGGACCAGGGCCCGCCCCTCTGCCCACCCAAGGGAGTTCCAGCAATTGCACTACTGGGTAGTGCACACAAAGATAGAAATGTAGGGATCCGAAGGGCTGTGCACCCCAATGTTTATAGCAGCAATGTCCACAATAGCCAAACTGTGGAAAGAGCCAAGATGACCATCGACAGATGAATGGATAAAGAAGAAGTGGTATATATACACAATGGAATATTATGCAGCCTTCAAAAGGAATGCGATCTTGCCTTTTGCAACGACGTGGTTGGAACTGGAGGGTGTTATGCCGAGTGAAATAAGTCAATCAGAGAAAGACATGTATCATATGACCTCACTGATATGAGGAATTCATAATCTCAGGAAACAAACTGAGGGTTGCTGGAGTGGGGGTGGGGTGGGAGGGATGGGGTGGCTGGGTGATAGACATTGCATAGGGTATGTGCTATGGTGAGTGCCGTGAAATGTGCAAGACTGTTGAATCACAGATCTGTACTTCTGAAACAAATAATGCAATATAATTTAAGAAAAAATAAAAAGAAGA
>NW_027401067.1:1011-4648 GCF_003265705.2 Callorhinus ursinus
TTGGGTTCTGGAATGAAATCACGGGGCATTGGCATAGGAATTTGTTGGAAAGGTGGAAAAATGGAGCAGTCAAGTGACGGGCTCAGGAAATACGGAAATAAAAGATTATTCATTTTTGCTTCTTACACCTTCTCGTCTGTCATTCTGCAAAAGTAAATTAGATGCTTGCGCCTTCATTCTCTTAGTCTTTCAAGAAAAGAGGAGAAATGACATCTCAGCACAGAGGGAGCCCTGCTCATTGGCTCCTTGATTCCCAGACATGGGCTGAGCTCTGCTCTCTGGAAGGCCCTGTGTGTGAGCAGTGAGGACATTAGGAGAAGCAGGACACGTTCCACCCTTAGGGGACAGTCCAGCAGCTGCACTCATGGCAGGAAAGTGGGGAGAGGTGCCCTGAGACCTGCAGAATCAGTGGAAGAAATGTGAGGGAGTGCGGCTCCCGGGGCAAGCACTGCAGTGGAAGTGCCCCTGGCCTTGGGTGGCTCAGGGTGTCGGGTCACCGTGCTTCCTTCTGTGCAGCTGATCACCGTGAACCTGGGGGGTGACAGTGGCCCTACTTGTAGACAGGGTACCTTAGAGGTGGGAGCAAAGTCTAAAATGGATAATTGCTCTGAGAAGTTCCTTCTGGATCATGGACAAACCAGGGATAAATCTCCTGGGGCAGGAAAAGAAGGTATCCTCCACTCTCATCCCAAGGCCGTTGAACACAGTGCACAGACTAGGTGTTTTATATCTGTCATCTGCAAGTATTTCTGAAGAAATACAGTGATATTTCTTTGAAGTGGAGCCCAGAAGACTCTAGACTGGCACACTTGTCCTGACCATGCAAAGCCAGAATCCACTGCTTAAAAAGTCATTTTAGTTTGATTATCTGGAATGTAATTTGGACAGCTATAAGTAAGCAAGGTCTAGGTTTTGGTGGGGGGAGAAATGAGTGAAAGGAGCGGTTTGGTGGAAGAGCAGCTGGAGGGAGGGTAGGAGCTGGTCTTTGACTCACATTCTAAGAGCTTTGTATTGTGTCCAGCTGGGACAATTCCCTCACAGCTGAATGCCATACATATTCCCATATATCTCACATATATCCTCTGATTTAGAAAATGGATTGAGTTTTACTTATGAAGCACCCTCTTTGCCTGATTAGCTATTCCATGTCCTATTGAGCTGCACATTCTCTAACATGACCTCGGTAACAAAAAAAAAAAAAAAAAAAGTAATAATAATACCCCAGAGTAGAGAGTGGAAGGCCCTGGGATCAAAACAACACTTGTAATCACTGCCATTCATCAAAGTTCCAATATGTGCCAGGCACTGTGCAAGGTGCTTTCCATATATCACATGCATTCCTGCAGTCCTGCAAGACAGAGCTTATCAAACTCACTCACTTAACTCACTCACTTCAGAAAGAACCTGAGGCTCCTAGGACTTAGTCATTTTCCCAGGATCACGTGGCTAGTGAGTGACAGGGCAGCGACTAGAACCCGAGTCTGAATTCATGTAGAGTCCACGCTGTTCCCACCCACTGCAGGCTGTGTTCAACCTTCTGAGTCCTACATCATTCCTGAGGACAGCATGGTGTCTTCCAGGTGACAAATAGAAGGATGCTGTGGCTAAGGTACTAAAAAACCTGTTGCTAAGGAAGGAAGGTGACAATGAGAATCAAACAGGTTTTGGGTACAGTCTGTGGGATTTATTAACCTAGAGTTCTTCTGCTTGAACCTCAGAGTTCTTTGAAAACTGACTGCCCGGGCGCTGGCATTTTTTCCAGACCTGGCACTTTCCCAAATTACAGCAGCCTTTCCCTGGTATTCCCCTGTGTTCTCTTCTGTCTCACTCTTGAACCTGGCCTGCTAACGAGCTCATCACTGGTCCCATGGAACAGCTAGGAATCACCTTCTCTCCCCCAACATAGAACCTTACTCTCTGTAGTAATCCTCTGGTCACTAAATGAAGAAGTGAATCCTCCCTGCTGAGAACACAGAATCGTTTGAAAATTAGATGTCATCCTGTACTTGAAAGTATCTGTCACACAGGAGGTGCTTGAAAATTTCAAAGAATTCCAAGGCAAACTGACCTCAAAAACTCCTCCCGTGGGATGCCTGGGTGGCTCAGTCAGTTAAGCATCTGCCTTTGGCTCAGGTCATGATCCCAGGGTCCTGGGCTCGAGTCCCACATCAGGCTCCCTGCTCAATGGGGAGCCTGCTTCTCCCTCTGCCCGCTGCTCCCCCTGCTTGTGCAATCTCTTTATTTCTCTCTCTCTCACTGACAAATAAAAAAAAATCTTAAAAAAAGAAACTCCTCCCAGCAATAAAGTCAGTCATAACAAATTATAATAGTTGCATTTGGTTAAGACCCTACTGTGTAACAATACATGGGAGAAACTGTAGTATTCATCCATAGTGTGTCTTGCTTTCCTTCCAGAATACAGGGGACACCACCTTGCCAGTCCCCTTGTAGTTAGGGAGGGTTGTGTGATGACCCTTTGCCATGGAGATGTGAGCAGAAGCATTGTTTCTCACGTCCAGGCGTTGGCGGTCCAGTGTGTCCACTCCATGCTGTCTCCCTTGATTCACCAGCAAACATGGTGACCCCGTGTTGAGATAGGGGAGCCACAAGATGAAAGCAACCTGGACCCAGGGCCTAGGAAAAGCAGAGGGCCCCTGCCAAACTGTATCAGAATTTGTGTGCACAAAGATGCACTTCTGTTGTGTTAGCCCTTCAAATGTCACAGTTTGTTGCATCAGTTAGCAGTTACTTTCACACAGTTGCTTTTTTTGTTAGGCTTATCTAGCAATTTTACTTAAGAAGGTAGTAGTGCATATCTTCCTATTGCAAAAAAACTTGTAAAAAAACAGATGAGTCACAATATCCCCTTTTCAAAGTTCCTCCACAATTCAGCCTCCTCCTCAGAAGTCACCATGACTAACAATCTAGTGTGTGTTAATTTATTTTTTTAATTTAAAATATTTTCTTTTCCTTGAGAGATAGAAAGAGTGTGTGAGTGGAGGGAGGGGCAAAGAGAGAGAGAGAGAGAGAGAGACTCTCAAGCAGGCTCCATGCAGGGCCTGACTCGGAGCTCCGTCTCAGGACCCTGGGATCATGACTTGAACCGAAATCAAGAGTCGGACGCTTAAACAGCTGAGCCACCCAGGCGCCCCTAGTGTGTGTTATCCTAAAGGTGACTATGGCTTTTTCATAGATATGCTCTACAAATATATTGTTTGTATTCAACCTAACCCGTAATACTGTGCATATTGATCTGCCACTAGCTTTTGTCACTTAATAAAATGGATGCACAATCTTGCCATAACAGCACATATAGACCTACCTCACTTTTGAAAGTATTCCCTGGAATGTTAAAGTTTCTATATACCATAATTAATCACATACACATTTTTTTCCTGGTGGAAACAAGTTGTTTTCCCTTTATCGTATGACTAATAAAATGAAAACAACATCTTTGACCTGAATCCTTGGGTAGATATGAATGTTTTCTAATAAGATATACATACTAACACAGACATTGGGTTAGAGTGGACAGGGTGTGAATTGTTTAACATTTCATAAATGCGTCTGAAATTTTATTCCACAAGTGCTACACCAGTTTGCATTCTCATAAAAATTGGAAATGATTTAAGATGCT
>NW_027401068.1:0-4646 GCF_003265705.2 Callorhinus ursinus
TATATATATATATATGCCAAAAATAAGGGTAACTTTTATGAAGGGATAAAAATATGACTCTAAAAATGAAAAATAAAAAATGTTTTTTTTAAAAAGGGATTAATAAGATGTTGTTTGAAAAAGGGAAAAAGAAAAATTCAAAAAAAAAACAGTTAAAAAAATTAACTTCGAAAAACTAATGAATCATGGTAAAAAAGCCATGAATTCTATGTGCAGTATTCCCCTAGCGCTGGAGTTCTCCCGTTCTCCTTGATCGGTAAACTTGGTCTTGGCTTGCTGGCTGTTCGTGCTGATCTTCTGGGGGAGGGGCCTGTTGCCGTGGTTCCCAAATGTCTTTGCCGGAGGCCGAATTGCCCTGCCCTTGTCGGTGCGGGCTAAGCAAGCTGCTCAGGGTTGCTCTCAGGAGCTTTTGTTCCCTGCAAGCTCTCGGCACAGCTTTGGAGGACCAGGGTGAAAACGGTGGCCTCCCAATATCCGCCCGGAGGAGCTGAGAACTCGGGGCCCCGCTCCTCAGTGCGCCCCCAGAGAAAAGCAGTCACTCCCTTGTCCCCGATCTCCGGCCGCACTCCGTGCTCACCCGGCCTGTGACCGAGCGTTTCTATGTCTGGCACCCGACCCCGTGTGTAGTCTCCAAACCCAGCAGATCCCTGCGGTGCGCTCCCGCACCGCTCCTCCCAGGGGAGGAAGGGGAGTCTTCCCGGATCTGCTGCTTGTTGGGTCCCTGCTGGAGGAGCCGTGGCCCGACTGGGCCGCGGGTCACAGTCTATGGCCACCCCGAGCTGAGAGCCCGCGCCTCAGCTCCGTCTCTGCAGCCAGCTTCCCCGCTCCGATACCTGGGAGCTCTGCCGCACTCAGGCACCCCCGGTCTTTCTGTGACCCCGAGGGTCCTGAGACCACACTGTCCCGTGAGGGTTCCACCCCCCGCTTAGCCACTGCAGCGACGTCCCTCCGCGGAGCCGACTTCTAAAAGGTCCGATTTTGTGCTCCGCGGCTCTAGCACTTGCCAGAAGCGGCTGACGGAGGCCCCTCCCCCGCCGTCTATCCTCCCGAATATCGCCTCGGATTCACTTCTCCGCACGTCCTACCTTCCAGTAAGTGGTCGCTTCTCTGTTCAGAGAGTTGTTGCTACTCTCTTCTTCGTTCTCCTGTTGAGTTCGTAGGTGTTCAGAATGGGTTGATCCCTATTCAGCTGAATTCCTGAGACCAGACGAAATCCAGGTCTCCTCCTCCTCCGCCATCTTGCTCCGCCCTCTCCCTGCAGTCCTTTAAAGAGCCCCCGGGATCCCAGTCTATAAGAGACCCACTACTTCTGAGCTCCATTCCCTGCAGCCCCCTCCTGCCCCCTCCCTTCCTGCTCTGTGCTCACCCTTAGTGCTCTTGGAGGCATCTGTGACCATGCAGTCGCTAACAGGAAACAGTGCAATGTCACCAGGTTTAATGCGCATGAATCAATTTAAAACATGAGAAATGCCTTGAATTCATTGGTTCAAATGGCAAAAACAATGGTACGATCAGGAATTAGTAACAGTTTGTGCTTTCTTTGCATTGGGTTTTATGTGTGTGTCTCTCAGGGGTGGGTCTGGAAAACCATGTTCGCCTGTGATTTTTTTTGTAAAGTCACAAAGAACAAAAATATAAAGAGACTCATCTCTCTGTTAGTTCAGATCAGAATGCCTTGTCTCTCCATCTAGAATGTACAATTCTTAGCAGGTTATTGTAATTCTTCAGATATACATAGAGCTCTCTCTCTAGCTCTTGTGTTTAGCAATCATGGGAGAAGACAATGCTCACTGTTTTGCAACTGGCTTTTTGCAGTTAATCCATATTTGGGGATTGTTTTATACTGACCCATATAGAACTACATTTTTTTTCACAGCCATATAATACTGCATTGTACAGACGCTGCACCTTAATTTATTTAAACAGAGCAGCATGAAGCTGTTTTCAATTGTCAGCTAAACAATGCTGTAAAAACAAAACAAACCGGAAACAAAAACCCCAACAGCTACTTATATGTGTATCTTTACTCCGTGTTAATATATATGTAGGATTAATTCTAAGAAGTAGAATTTTTGGCCACAGGCTCTGTATGTTTTTATAGTAAGATTTTTACAGAAGTATAACAATCATATGGAAAATGTGTAAACAGAAAGAAGGGTACAAATCAATGGCTTCACAGAAAGAGATCACACACATGTCCCCATGGCCCCGTCTCCCTTGTTTGGGACGGAAGCCCGCAGTATGTGGTCTTGTGTACATCTGTGCACCTCACGGTGTGTGTGTGTGTGACAGTAATTTGCACATTCTTCTTGCCGTGTGATACCTTAAAATATCAATAGTACTACAGTTTATTCATCCCACGGTTGATGGATATTTGGGTTCCTTCCATATTTTGTCTCTTGCAAATAACGCCACCATAAGCATTCTTGACATATTTTTCATGGGTGGAAATGTGCATTTCTGTGGAGCGTGTCCCTGGGGAGTGAGTTGTTGGGTCATAGATTATCTGCACGTTCAGCCTTCTGCAGACATGCCCAAAGAGACTCCTAAAGTGGTTGTGACATTCTTTTATTTTTTATTTTTTATTTTTTTTTTAGATTTTATTTATTTATTTGACACAGAGAGAGAGAGCACACGTAGGCAGAGCGGCAGGCAGAGGGAGAGGGAAAAGCAGGCTCCTCGCTGAGCAGGGAGCCCGATGCGGGACTCCATCCCAGGACCCGGAAATCATGACCTGAGCCGAAGGCAGACGCTTAACGACGGAGCCACCCAGGCGCCCCTGGTTGGGACATCTAATCTCTCAGGAGCAGTACATAAGATTTCAGGTTGCTCCACATCCTCACCAATATTTGGCATTTTCTGTCATTTTAACTGTCACTTAACTGTTCTTGCTAAGTACATAGTGACAGCACGTTTTGGGTTGAATTTGCATTTTTATAATGATTAATGTGACTGATTACCTTTTCATGAGTGTAACGGCCATTTGGTGACAAAAGGACCGTTCAAAGCTTTTCCTTTCTTCTTTTTTTTTTTTTTTTTTTCCTGCTGGGACATCTGTCTTTTTCTTACTGATTTGGGAGAGTTCTTCATTATGCCCTGGATCAAAGGCCTTTGTTGGGTACATGGATTGCAAATACCTTTCCCACATTGTGTCCTGCCCGTGCACTCTCTTCAGATGTCTTTCATCAATTTTAAGGATAACTAATGAATCACTCTTTCCTCTATGTGCTACTATTACCATTAGTGCTACTTGGGTCCTGCTTAAAAATATTAGCCTTCCCCAAAGTAGTGAAGCCGTTCCAGGCTTTCTTCTAAAACGTTTACTGCCTGGCATTTCACATTCAGATCTGCAGTCTCTCTGGTTTGGGTTTGGGATTGGTGTGTGTTGGAAGCCAGGGCCCATCGTGCTTCCTGCGTGGATATTTGAATGGCCTTATGGACAAGACCATCCCCCCTTCCCTGCACTCGGTCCTCCATCCTGTGACACTGTGATCACATGTGCATGTCGGCTTCTGTCCATTGGTCTGGTTGTTTGCCTGTGTTTCCATGTGCACGGCCCTACACAGCTCCCAGAGGAGAGCCTGCGTGTTCACCATATCTCCTCCTTGAAAGAAGCTGATTGATTCACACCACTTTCTCTCTTCTTAGTCCCAGAGATCGCTGAAAACCGTGCCCTGCCCTTTCTGCTCTCCTTGTGGCTTCTTAGCCCATTGTCCTGCACACTTCAAGACAGAACCTCAGAGAATCGGGGTCACCTCTCAGTCCACCCCCTTATCCAGAGGACCTTGGCCCCTCATTGCCGGGCAGCCCCACACTTCAAATTTCAAGTCCTCTGTTGGATGGTCGGAAGAGAGGGTGCCCCTGTGCCCACTCCTCATCCCGTCCACACACCAGGGGCCTGGAAGTGCCAGCCAGTGCTCCCAGGATGGTGGGGATGCCCGCTCGATGCAATGGCAGATCTTCCTGCTTCCAAACATGATTCTGGGGTTCCTATCCCTGCTTTTCTTTCTGGTTGTCATGGCTGCCACTGTTTGCTACCAGGTACCCCATGGTAGCCTGAAGCGGAAACCCAAGTTATGCATCTTATAAATATTGATAAATCTGAAAATATTGCTAATTTCCCTTCCATTTATACAGTATGTGCACCTTGGCTAAAACTGTAAGAAACTGATATGTAAATGGAAATACAGGTTAATCCCAAGATGGGAAACTGGTACATTTCCATCCCTGCTTTTTGGGTCCATTCATAACGTTTAATCTACCATCATTTATCGGAAATATGCTTGCAGGCCACATCAAAGAAACACAAACAAGCCTTTGATGGTTTACTAGAAGATGGCAGGGCAAAGGCTGGTCACATCTTCAGATGTGCTGCCAACCTGTTAATGACACCCATCTTCTGTTTTCCTTCGAAGCTTGATGCCTGGCCTTAGCTGGGAAATGTGACCTAAAGGCTCACATCCTGGGGCAGCTGGGCAAGGCTGGCCTTGAAGTATGGCTGTGGCTCCTTGAGCAAGTCCAGTCCAGGCAAGAGACCTCTCTGCTCGCTGCTGTGCATGTGTGCGTGTGTGCACGTGCGTGTGTGTGCATGTGTGTGTCGGGTTCAGTTAAACGACACCTGTTCACACACAAGCAAGCCGTTATCA
>NW_027401069.1:0-427 GCF_003265705.2 Callorhinus ursinus
TTCCTCAAACAGTTGAAAATAGAGCTACCATACGATCCAGCAATTGCACTACTGGGTATTTATCCCAAAGATACAAATGTAGTGATCTGAAGGGGTATGTGTAGCTCGATGTTTATAGCAGCAATGTCCATATTAGCCAAACTATGGAAAGAGCCAAGATGTCCATCGACAGATGAATGGATAAAGAAGGTATATATATATATATTATGGAATATTAAGCAGCCATAAAAAGGAACGAAATCTTGCCATTTGCAATGACGTGGTTGGAACTGGAGGGTATTATGCTCAGCGAAATAAGTCAATCAGGGAAAGACAGGTATCATATGATCTCACTGATATGAGGAATTCTTAGTCTCAGGACAAACTGAGGGTTGCTGGAATGGTGGGGGGTGGGAGGGATGGGGTGGCTGGGTGATAGACATTGGGG